>NC_089188.1:1099592-1213048 GCF_947507565.1 Oscarella lobularis | reverse complement strand
CGAGGAGAAAGCCGACGAGAAAAAGTGTCCCGTAAGTCGTTCGCGTTCCTCTCGTTCGCTCCCCTCTCATCGACCCGACCGCTCGCTCTCGCGCGTTTTGCAGTCAGACATCAAAGTCTTCGTGAACGCTCTCGACTCGGAGGAATCGGCGCTGCCTTACGAGTACACAAAGTAAGTGTGACGTCACCTCCGGCCATGGCAAAGAAGAAGAAGAACCCTTCTTCAGATTCGACTTCTGCCAAGTGAAGGAAGCCGCCAAGAAAAAATCGGGCCCAGCAGAAAACTTAGGACAGGCGAGAGCATACCGTTATGTTTTCTAATTATCGAATAATGTAATATTCTTATTTAGGTCGTCTTTGGCGAAAGAATTCGACCTTCTCCCTACAACGTAGCCCCCCCCGTTCGTTCCCTTTGTCTAAGTCACTAATTCGATCTTTTTTTCTCTCCCGGAAGTTTTCCTTTGGCGAGAATAAAACTTGTATTCCCTGTTGCACGAAGGCTTTCAAACAGGGCGACAATTCGGAAAAGCGCTTGAAAGAGTTGCAGAAACTCGTGATCCTTAATTATCAGCAGCATTGGTAAAAAGGCAACGGGTCTATATTCCTCGAATATTCTAACCACCGGTACTCTACGCATATTTAGGATTATTGATAATATGCCGGTGACTTGGTGCTATGACGTCGAAGACGAGGAAAAGCCCTACTGTTCGACGGGTTTTCCCGTCGGTTGCTATGTCGATAAACAAGGAAATCCACAGGGAGCGTGTGTAGCATTTGTAAGAAGACAATTTGTCATTCGAGAAATTCTAACCTTTTTTCTCTTGATTCAGCCTAAAATGAAAGAAGCGAACACCTACTACATATTTAATCACGTGAACATTTTGATCACCTATCACAGCGGCGAAACGGAGAACTGGGATGGAAATCGACTTCTCAGCGCTAAAGTCTTTCCTCAAAGGTGCCTCTATTGGGGGCCCCCAACGGAGACGAAAGAGTCATTTTTCGTTACAGTATTTATCAAAACCCGGACGAGAAAGCGAAACCCGTTTGCGTTTATCCAAGCTCGTTGACCAAAGTGCCCGAAGATCCTGCACCTCAACCGCTGAAGTTGGACGAAAAAAGCAAGGAGCTTACGATCAAGTTCACCTACTCCGTCTTTTTTGTCGTACGTTAGCTAAAAAACGGAGAGAGGGCTGAACGAGAGATTGTCGTCTTTTTGCAGGAAAACAATAAGCACTCTTGGGCTTCTCGTTGGGATTACATTCTCGATTCTATGCCTCATACGTCGATTCAGTGGTTTAGGTGAGCGAAACGGAGAGCGTAGTATTGAATTTTCTTAAATTCATATCTGCTCCTAGTATTGTAAACTCGTTTGTAATCGTCCTGTTTCTATCTGGCATGATGGCCATGATTTTGATGAGAACCCTGCACAAGGACTTGGCTCGATACAACCAGGAATTATCAGTATGTGAACGCTTTTGGAAAAAGAAATCATGTAGTGCTCTTCTTATAAGAGCTTCTCTGTGTTCTCTAGGAGGACGTTCAGGAAGAATTCGGTTGGAAGCTGGTGCACGGCGACGTCTTTCGACCTCCGTCGCAAGGCATGCTTCTGTCCGTCATGGTCGGAAGCGGAGCTCAAATTGGAATGATTGGGCTGACTGTTATACGTAAGTTCCTAATACCGTCTAGACATAGATGTTTGATCTCACTGGTTCATCAGTGTTTGCCTGTTTTGGTTTCCTTTCGCCGGCCAACAGAGGTGCCCTAATGACGACGGCTCTGGTAGGTTTACGTAGTGTTTTTTATGCTGCCTCCAGCTTTGCCTTTAGGTCTTGTTCGTTCTTCTTGCGGCTCCTGCGGGTTATGTGTCAGCTAGAATCTATAAATGTGGGTGTTACGCGTTGCGTAGCGCTGGGGCTTAGTCTATATATGCGTTTTCAGTGTTTTCGGGGGAGAAATGGAAGACTAACATGCTGTTTTCGGCCTTTCTGATACCGGGGTACGCTTCGTTGAGACGCCTATTTCGTCTTTTTTTATATATTCGATTTAGGATCATGTTTGGAATTTTCTTTTTTCTGGATCTTCTTCTCTGGGGTGAACAGTCGTCAGCCGCCGTGCCGTTTACGACTCTCCTCGCTCTGCTCTTTCTGTGGTACGCATGCACGGCTACAACAAAAAAAAGCAGTGGCGAATTTCGGGGGGTTATACTTAGGTTTGGAATTTCGGTTCCCCTGACGTTCGTTGGTTCTTACATCGGCTTTAAGAAACAAGTACGTACGCAGGAAATATTGCTAAGGATTCAAACACCCCAACTTTTCTCTAGCCGATCTCAGTTCCCGTTAGAACTAATCAGATTCCTAGGCAAATACCCGATCAGGTATGCAATCTCTCACAAAGTCTGGGTGTCTCTATTTGATCGATTAGCCACTGTACACTCGTCCTGTACCGGGCATCATAATGGGAGGTGTTCTGCCATTTGGCTGCATTTTCATTCAGTGCTATTTTATTTTCAACAGCATATGGTAAGCCGAGACTGTTCCCTCGCCTTTGTTAATTATAGTCGATTGTCTGCCTCCAGGTCGCATCAGATCTACTACATGTTTGGTTTTCTCTTCGTCATCGTTCTCATTCTTCTCATCACGTGCTCAGAAACGGCCATTCTCCTCTGCTACTTCCACCTCTGCGCAGAAGTACGTCACAGGCTCTCGTAATAATAAACCAAAATAATTTTTTCTCAGGATTACCATTGGTGGTGGAGGTCGTTTTTGACAACGGGCAGCACATCGTTCTATCTCTTTTTCTATGCCCTGTACTACATGCACTATCAGCTCCATCTAGAGGGAAAGGCCAGCCACGTTCTTTTCCTTGGCTACATCACCCTCATAACGCTCCTCTTCTTCCTATTCACTGGTACGAAGGAGGACTTTGATTCTCGCAGTCGCTAACCGGGGATTCGTTTTTAGGTTGCGTTGGCTTTCTCTCCTGTTTCTGGTTCGTTAAAAAAATCTACTCCGTCGTCAAAATTGACTGATGCTGCAGCATGGGTGTGCGTGTGCGTGTGTTTCTTGTCCTTCATTATCATATACACAACTTAGTATGACAAGAAAAAAAAAACGGACGAAAAAATGCTACAAACGTCGTGTTCACTAACTCGGTTTGATCCAAAACGACAATTTCGCTCTCTCTTTACCCTTTCTATTCAGAATCTGCTTCTGGGAGACCTTCGAGAGTCGCTCCTCTTCTCGCGCTTGCTTCTGCCGTTCCTCCTCTCGCACGCGCTGCTCCTCGACCAACCTCAGCCTCTCCTCCTCCTAAGAAAAGTCAGTATTTTTTAAAAAAAAAGTCTATGAGATTCTTTCCCGTAGTACCTGTTTCTTTTTCGCTTCGACTAACTTCTTGTTGTTCTCCTCGATGATCTTCTCGAGTTCAATTTTCTGCTGCTGCTTCTCCGCCTGAGACACACAGAGCGAAGAGTCACAACTCACTCGTTCAGCAAAAAAGAAACGGAGTAAACAACGGGCGCACGACCGATCGAACGAATGCGAATTCGCTCTCAGTCGCGTTACAAACCCTCTCACATTGGAGAATTCTACCGGTTCTTCGTCTCTCCGGCCTCTGCGCATACGGTGAGACCGAGTTTTAGCCTGCTGCTATATAATGAGCGTGTGGAACAACGTTTAGATATCCATCAATCAGAAAAAAACGGACACAGAGAGGACATGCTCGTGGCATCTTCACCTCCTTTCGTCGCTCCGTCTCTTCCGCTTCTTCGCGCTTGCGTGCTATGTCGTCGAGCCATTGTCGTTCCATAGTCGCTTTTGCCTCGTCGACTCTCCGCTGGACTTCCTTTTCGATTTCGTCTTTTCGACGTTCGAGTTCCTCTGCTACTCGTCGCGCAATTTCGACCTCGATGCGCCTTTCAATCTCTTCCTGAATGTGCTGTTTTTCCTGTTCCTCCTTGCGCCTATACAGGTATCAACATAGGGGGCCCCTCACCTTTTTTTCCGCGTCACTTTTATACGTACCTTTTCTCCCTTTCCTGTTCTTTTTCCTCGTCTACTTGACGCCATTCGCGTCTCGTTACGTCTCGCCCGAACTCGTCCACGATTCGATCGTGTCGACGCGACGACGACGGCGACGTCTTTCGACGTCGCGACGGCGTGCGCGAACGCGAACGGCGACGCGAACGCGAACGCCGCGCTTCCGTCGAGTCCTTCGCGACGGGCGAGTTCGAACGCGAGCTGTGATGGCTTTTGTGCTTTTTTCGTCGCTTCGAACGGTGCTGTAACGGGCTCCGCGAACGACTGCGAGATCTCGTTGCGTCCGCCATTATTGGGGTCCCCGAATGATGGTTTGTGGCGAAAGCGAGTGGCTTATTGACTCGGATGCATGCAAGTATATTTATGCAGAATGCGTAAAAAAGATTTGCTTTTATGCAGTAGACCCGTCTACGTGTTCTACGCCGAAAAAACTCTGGCTTGTACAGTGTATCTTCGAAATTCGGTCCGAGTGCTTCTTCGTCGAGAAAAGAACCTAAAAAACAAAAGCCATTATCTGTTCAATTTATCCGCAGACGTACCTTGTTGTCCTGCGTTCGTATTGGCGTAATCCAGGCTACACCGCGTGGAGGTTCGAACGCTGAGTAGCCCAAAAATTTTTGAGAGCGAGCCGTGGCATCATAGGCTCAATCACGACGGTGCGGCCTAGGATCGAGAACGGCTCTCCCACACCGTCCCCCCGACCTCGTTGCACCGTGACCCATGGGGCCATAGTCCTTCGCTTGAGAGGAAGCGGGACTACCGGATTGAGGGAAGGCGCCGAACGTGAGTCCACACACAGTCATATAGTCAACATCGTGCTTTGATTTGGTTCTGGGAAGTCAAGGCCATCTTCGGCTATAGGTCACTAAACCGAGTGAGAAACAGCCACGAGACACTGGGCCCCCCACACGTTTCTTTGGCGAGAAAGTGGACTGATCTGAGCTTGACGTCCACTCGGTATAACGCGGAACGCCAAGCTTCGCAACCCAAGCCAGCCTAGTCAGACAGCCTCCCTTAGTTTTGCGGCGGTGGCTAGCACACGCTGCAATTCCAATACCCATTAACCCCTCCCTTGTATGTATTTATGTTTTAGTTGTTGTTGTTTTTCGTCCTTTGCTGTTGTTCCCTGTCTCTCTGTTCTTCTCTTATACTGTTTTTCTCAATATATGAAATCCAACGGGCCTTATAATGACTTCCCAGTGCCGTTCGCGCGCCACGAGAAGAACTCGCGTGACGCTCATTCACTGCACCTTACAGTTTCAGCAAGGAACGGCAACCGACTGAGCACGATTTAATGTTGACATGACTGAGGCTTTCCCAACGCCGACGACCTCCAGGGTTCCGTCCGTTAGACTTTCCCCACCTAGCCAGAACTGAAGTTGTGCGTGCGTGCAGCGGCTTTTATACGAAAGCTGATGCAATGGTTATGCAATATCCGTTGATGACGGCATTGTCTTGGATTCACCGGGGCAACGAGTCGCTCGTTGGCTCAGAAAACTCGCGCCAATTTTACACGTGATCCTTGCCGTGCTCCGGCCATGTTGGATTAGGCGCTAGAATAATGGCGGCTCTCTGTTTTCGACTCCACGTGTATCGTCTTTTGAATTAGAATCGAGGTTAGACATCTCTCTGTGTGTCTCTGTTCTGTGTAGGCCTCCACTCGCGCGCTTGTGAAATTCCCGGAGTGCTTGTGAACCGCATGGCATCCAACCTGGATTTGGATGGAATAGACGCCGACATATCGGCCGATTCGATTCGTGCCGTCGCAGACAGTCTTGGCATTTCGCGTCTCGACGATTCAGCACTACGAGCGTTGGCCGAAGACGTATCGTTTCGCCTAAAACAGATAGTCCAGGTAAAAATAGGAGGGGAGACGAAGAAAAAAGCGAGCATCGCCTCTAGGAGTCGTCCAAATTCGCTCGCCACTCGAAACGACGCAAAGTGACCACAGACGACTTCGATCGAGCCTTGCAGCAGTTCAATCTCGAGGTAAACGCGAAACGGGGGCCCCCTTTTTCGTTTTCGCGGAATTTCTCTCGCCCAGCCCATTTACGGCTTCAAATCGGGCGAATTCATGCCGTTTCGAGGCGCGATCGGCGGCGGCCGCGAAGTCCACTTTCTCGACGACAAGGAAATCGAACTAAGTGACGTCATAAGTACACCATTACCGAGACTTCCATCCGACTTAAGTCTGAGGGGTAAACGATACGTGGGCGTGTCTCCATCAAATTTGGAGACTTCGTGTGTACAGCTCATTGGCTTGCAGTGGAGGGAGTACAGCCGGCTATTCCAGAAAATCCGCCTCCAGGTATTTTATTTGATACATTTGTATTGTTGTTTTTTATATATTGGGTTAGTGTCTGTGGAGAAATTGAAGGAGGAGTCGGTGAATCGGCCGCAGAATTTGAAGCCATCGAGTCGGGGCGTGCCGCCGTCGCTTCTGTCGGCGTTGGGTTTGACTGGAACGGCGGTGGGAACGACGACGACGACGACGAAGGGGGCCAAGGAAACGAGCGAAAAGGATGCCAAAGCGGATGCGAAGAAGGGAGAGAAACAGAAGAAGGAAGACGAATTGTTGGAGGAGAAGTTTAAGGAGTACGTTGCACATGAAATGTCAGGGGTGAGTGAGGGGAGGCCAAGCTAGGAGAGATGAATCAACTTTGGGACCCCTTTGTCTCTTAGGAACAGCAACTGTATTATAGAGAAATTACGGCCGCCTGTTTGGCTTCCGGGGATACCAGAAAAACAAGTGTAAGTGAAGTAGTGTGGCTGGGCTAGGTGATAGATCTCCTTTTTTTCTCTCTCTCCTAGGAGGCTTTGCAGAGTTTGTCGTTGGATCCTGGCCTAAATCAAATGCTTCCAAAATTCACTGAGTTTATTTGTGAGGGGGTGAGTGCTTGGAGGGAGTAGCCGCGTTTAAAAGAATATTGTCTTTTCGTAGATCAAACAGTATGTTATTCAGAAAAAGTTGACTTCGCTGGTTGCCTTGGTGAAGATGATCAAGGCGTTGTTGTCCAATAAAAACCTTAATTTGGAAAAATATGTACTATCTATTGATCTAGAAAAAAGAATCGAATTTTTAGATATATTTCTTGGTTAGATACATAAGCTGCTTCCAGCCGTTCTATCCACTGTGGTTGGAAAGCAACTATGTGCTCGTCCCGATGAGAATCATTGGTCGTTGAGGGAGCTGGGGGCCCAGGCTTTGGCTCAAATTTGCAAGTAAGGACGACAGAGATGAGTTCGTAGCCTAGGCTGATGACTGATGCTATAAGGTCGTTTACTACGACTTCAACTGCTCTACAGAGCCGAGTCACTAAACTACTTTCAAAGGTATGCATTTGGAAATTGAGGACCCTTTGTCTCTGTTCTTTTGAAGGGGTATTTGTTTATTGCAGATTCTCGCTGATGATAGTAGTTCACTTCCTCAACGTTACGGGGCAATGGTTGGCCTTTGCGAATTAGGGACCGATGTAAGGAAGAAACGCGACTCTTTTTGCTAATAATATATACAAGAGCCTGTGTGTTCAGGTGTGTAAAAACGTTCTCTTACCTCAGCTTCCCCACGAGGGGGAGCTCCTTCGAAAGGCACAGAACTCCAATTCCGAACCCGAGAAAACGATGAGCATAACCATTCAGAAACTCTTACAAGTAAGGGAAGAAGAGGAGCATAGAAAACTCATTTATATCAGGATTATTTATTATTCAGAATCACTTGGGCCCAATCATAGTCACCCTCCAAGGTCCCCCCGACGTCCCAGACGTCTATCGAGCCGAATACGGTTTTCTGGGACCGAATCTATGCAACTACGTATCGACGAAACTACGCGCCGCGCACACGAAGACCCAGCAAAGGCTCCAGCTGCAGAAAAAGGCGGGAATTTGCAATTGGCAGACGTCACTCAGCGAGCAAGTGAAACAGGAAAAGCAAAAGCACGCGCCCAGTCAACAGCCACAGCCGAAGCAACCCACAGCGACAGCGACCCAACCCAAATCGAATCCGCTTCCTTCTCTTCCGCCGCCGCCTCCGAGGACCAACACAAGTCCATCCAAACCCACAGTACCGTTATCAACAATTAATATAAGTGATCTTAATTAGACGAATACGGTTAAAATGAAAAAAAATTTTTTTCTAGGCTTTAGTAGTTCGTTTCTTCTTCTTTTTTGGTTCGAGGTCTGGTATAATGTCCATCTGATTCCAAATCTCGTCCGCGTCGCTATCTGCCGCGTCGTCATCATTCTCTTCCTTCGTCTCGCTTCGCTTCTCCTTCCGCTTTCCCATTCCCAACGCGACGCACGACACCTCCTGCTTCGCGTAGATCTTCTTTAGCACCTTCCGACTTTCTCCCTCGTGCACCCAAACCATCCGATCGAGACCCGCGGAAACGACGACGGGCCCCCAACACCGAACACTCCGAACGCACCCGGCTGGCCCTTTGTATCGACCGACGACCCCACCTCCGTTTCTCAAATCCAACCTCAATACCAAACCGTGCCCGTTTCCCATGACAACCGCATTCCCATCACGAGGGCACGTGTCTATCGTTGTTATGGACGCGTCGCCGTGTTCTACGGAAAGTACGGGACGTCGTTGCGCTTTTGTGTCGTAGACGCGCACTTGATGGTGCGCGGTGCCCGTTACGAGCGTCGAGTCGTTTTGAAAAGCGACGGCTGTTACCCATACGGGGACGCGAAGGTCGAGGCGATCGTTGCGCACGTTCTTAGCGCGAAATATCGGTTCGAATTTTTTTCCGTTCATTCCATTATTCAAATCGTATATTTTCAGGTCGTTTTCTTTGCCGCCACTCGCAACGAGGCACCGTTGGAGAGGATTCTGACGTAAACAGGCCACGTGAGTACCTATCGACGTCTCTGCTATGATTGGTTCGATTTTTTCGTCGAAAAGAGCGAGTTTTCCCGTCGTCGTGCAGTAGAGAATCGATTTCTCGTCGGGCCACGCGAGCGCCGTCGCCACTTCGTCTTTCGCGTCGACGAAAGGACGAAATTGCTTGCTTTCGACGTCGAACGTTTTGATTGGACCATTCTTGTGAGCGACGACGAGTGTCGTGTCGTCGAACCACTCGAGAGCCCTCACCTCCTTCGCCGCGTCCATTTCCTCGATCGAGCTGCAATTCGTAAACGTCCCGCCCGACAGGTCGACCTCCTTTATCGTGCCCTTTCGCGTTCCAAGCCAAGTTGCAGGGAGTTCCATGTTGCAGAAAGTTCACGTGTCCTGCCACGTGGTTTTAGCGCGCCTGCTTGGCAAATCGAACGCGGAACCTATTATAGCCTTGGCGCAACCGTAGCGAGCGTTGTCGCCTTGCGATCATGTCTACGAGACGGCTCGAAGACGTGGTCTCCTACGTGAAGCGGATGCCTACTTCGAAAGAGGTTTGGGGGGGGCCCCCTTTGCGCTCGAGTCCGATTCCTTCGCTAGTTCGCTTCTTTTCAAGGCTTCCCTGCAAGGAATGTCTATAGCGAGAATGTATAGAGATGCGGGAAGCGTCGATGACGCGCTTAGGTGCGACGAAGAAGTGAAATCGCGTTTTCTATTCGATTTTCCTTTTTAGATCGTTGGATTCTTATGTGAGCATTGCTCCAAACGATTTCGAGTAGGTTTACGCTTACGAAGGAATGCGGAAAGTGTAGACGTTTGAATTGAAAGGGCCTACAAGTTGAAGGGAGAATTGCTGGAGAGAAAAAATCTTCATGTCAAAGCTTTGGAAAATTATTCTCGGTATACATACATATATGTAAATATGTAAATTAATTATTGGGGTTTTTTTAGGTCTCTGCAGCTGAGAAGGAGCCAGGAAAGTCTTTGGGTGAAAAGTATAAAGAGGTCTCTCCCTAAGGAAATCGCCTCTTTATTTATTCTATTTTAGTTGGCCAATTGTATTGCAAGGAAGACGTTCACCAGAGCGAGGTGCCGTAGGGATATCACGTGAGGAATGCTTTGCAGATAAACGCCTATGTAGCTGTGCACTCCAAAGCAAGTAGAACAGATCGTAGCCTTGCTAATGAAAAAGGAGAAATATTGGTCGTTAGCTCTAGACGTTCAGGTAATATAAATAAATAAATAAATATGTCTGTAGTTGACGGGTTCTTCTAGGCAGTGGTGCTGAAATTGCTTGGAAGAGGCAACAAAGCTGCAGCGAATACAATGGAGCAACTGCTTATAAAGTTCTTGGTAATAGTTAAAGGGGAGGTTTTGATGGTCTCTACGTATATATGTCCTCTTCTAGTTGCAGAATCCTCGTAATGTTGACGTTCACGTGAAACTTGTCGAGCTTTATACTAATACATGTTTGGTGTACCGGCCTCGCGTTTTTCTGGGCGACTAATGCGTTTTTCTGCTAGGCCAAATTGATAAGGCTTATTCTCATTGTGCAAAGACTTGGCTATCGGACTTTCCTTCCACCGACAAATGGCTTCACATGTCACTCAGAGTGGTCGAAGTAAAAAAACGAGAAAAATCATTCTTGATAAATTGAAATAGCCGTTTTTTCAATTATAGGATTTCATGGAGAAAAGCATGGGTAAAGGATCAATTAATTAATTAAACAGTCGTTTGAATTTTTTCTCTAGTCGACTCATCGGAGCATTTAATTGCCCGCATAATTCATCTTCACTTGCTGGATCAAACGGTCTCGCTCAGCTTTCCCTACGAACTCGACAACGTCCTGCAAAACGTGATTAGGTACATAGCGCGTAACGTAGGCAATTCTTAGACTCATAAGCGGAGGTCCCAGACTTGACCAAGCCCTGAATGAAGCGAAGTCAATCGATTCTCTAACCGTTGACGTCGCGGCGGACAGCATAGCCCTGCGAACGTTTCAAGCCGGCCTCATCGAAATGCAAGGCAAAGTCTACGAACACTGCGCAACAATTCAACTCAAGAAAGCCCAAGAGGTAAATTCTTTATTTCATTGCCAAGATAATAATTCTTTTTAATTATAGAAGCGAATCTTGTGGCAAAAGGCCATGGAACATGCCCGTTTCTTTTTCACGGCGTGTCTCAGTCTACCTGTAATTGACAAAAAGCTCGTGGACGTTGACATTGCCGGGGAAATGACTCAAAGCTTAGTGGCGATGCTGTACAAAATTGGCTGCACTCGTCGTTGTCTTGCCGGTATGAGAAACACCTAGTGGTGTCAGTGAGTGACTCGTTATTGTACCGCCTCTTTAGGTCATTTTCTTCTGGACGCTCGTTCAAGAGAAGGAGATAGTCCGATTCTAGATGACGTCAAATTCAAACAGGTGGGTCTCTCTCGAGCGATATTTCTCTGATATTGTAATGATATTTTCGCTTTTGGGGGAACAGGCTATTATTTCGTCGATTTTTAAAGGGGCCAAGGGCTACGATAAGGGCAAGGTAAGCTGGTGATAAATATGCAACGTACGTATGTGCACACGTACGTTCTTTTTCAGTCCTTTTTGAGTCAGAATCCCGTCTTGCGATTGCACAATATAAAAGTGCCCGAGTTGGATGAATTGGCGCCGCTCGAAAGAAGTGGGATAAGACATGCCTACGAATTTAATTTTCCAATCTTTCTCGACAGTTTCGGTGATTGGTACAAGAAATCTTCACCGAATAGCGTGGATCGGCGCCAGCTGCGGCCTAAAGAACCCACCTGTCATACCAGACGGTAAATAATAGTAATATCTCTATAATTATTTATGATTTGTGTTGGACAGTAAGTGGCTGGTGTCTTGGACTGTTTGGAAGATTTCCCATGCATTGTGACGACTTGGAAGGAAATCGCTATGAATCGCTATCCATTCACGATGTGGAAGTAAGTTCTCCGTAGTCTCGTTTCCCAGTAGGCAGAATATAGAGAGACCACGTTCCCAAGGCTTTTCTCTTCGGAGTTATTTATGATGCGACGTGTAAAGTCAGGCAGTCTGCCACGGAAAGAGCTCAATCCGGAGGCCCGATATTGCTCCCGGAAGCTCTTGCACCGAAGCTCGTTTCTCCGGAGACGGCGCGATGGTGGACGGCTTTATTGGAGCTGGTCAGGGGAAAGTCAATAAGGCAAATAAACTGTTTTATATATTTTGTATGATTTAATTAATGGGAATTATAGTGTAAAAGAAACGTCTGAATTGAAGACGATCGTTCAAAAGGGAATCACCATTATTCGAGTGATACGAAAGCGTGCAATTGGAGCCTGTCCATTGGCTCACCTTGGACGAATCTTCACTGCTAAGGTAGTACCGGTAGTAGCATTTATTTTGGATTTCGTAACTGGATTTCGCGCATCAGATCGACGAATTTCGCGGCGAAAGCGAAGACGAATATCGGGCACTGGAAAAACGCGCTGCATTGTACTGGCAAGCCGCCAGAGAAGGCGTGCAGCTTTTGATCAAGTCAGTGAACTAGTTTCTTTAGCGGGATTTAAAAAAATTTTTTTTGCAGCGCCAGTTCAGATACCGTTGGCGGAGAGTCGTGGTTTGGCGACGGATCTGGACTCGTTGATGTCAGTTTTAAATATTTTCGTAATTTTTTATATCCCCACTTCGTTTTTGTTTTGTGTTCCAGAGCGCGAGCTTTGACGAGCTTTTGCACGAATGCACGTCGTCTTTGGCCGAGATTGCGGTGCGACAAGGAGACGTCAGACAAGCCTTGGATCTCTATGACCATCTCGATACAGCGGACGGAGCGTGGAATCAAGCTCAGGTGAACCTCGACGTGGTATCTGTTTTCACTTGATCAATTTTTCAGTTTTCAGATATGGAAATCTATGGCCAAGTCGCTCATGACCAATCACGAGGAAGAAGGGGAGTTTGAGTCTGAATCAGATCTCACGCGGAGTCGAACGTATTTGGAAAAGGCCCAGGATTCTCTAAAGGCTTGTTTGCACAGATTGGATGTGGAGGATGACGCGGTGAGACTTCGGTAATTCAAAAGTCGTGTTTTTCTGACGTCAATCTTGTTTAGGAAATGAGAGACGCCGTTGAAGAACAGCTTGAGGAAATTCAAAAAAAGATCCTTGATATTCACATTGAGGACGATGACGGCGACGATGACGGCGACGACGACGGCGACGACGGCGACGACGAATCTGAATCTGCGGAAGTCAAAGAAGATTCGGCGGCCGCTCTTGAGGTACGTCCGCATGTTTTAAGAGTCCTGGATTCTGCCCGCATCACCGTGTCGCGTCTGTTTCAACGCAGATGAGATGCGTTGAGATGCCACATCCATCTCGCGCATTTTAGTACCACTATACTGTGAAACGTGAACAGTACCTAAGAATTAAAGATTAGGCCCTCAATTTCCTAAGAATTAAAGATTAGGCCCTCAATTTCCTAAGAATTAAAGATTAGGCCCTCAATTTCATATTTAGGCCCTAAGAATCAAAGATTAGGCCCTCAATTTTTATCTTTAGGCTCTAAGAAACAATGATTAGGCCATCAATTTAATATTAAAGTCCTAAGAATCAAAGATTAAGCCCTCAATTTAATATTTAGGCCCTAAGAATTAAAGATGAGTTCCTCAATTTAATATTTAGGTCCTAAGAATCAAAGATTAGGATCTCAGTTTTTTACTTATGTCCTAAGAATTAAAGATTAGGCTCTCAATTTTATCTTTTGGCTCTATGAAACAAAGATTACGCCATCAATTTAATATTAAAGTCCTAAGAATTAAAGATTAGGCCATCAATTTAATATTTAGGCCCTAAGAATCAAAGATTAGGCCCTCAATTTAATATTTAGGTCCTAAGAATTAAAGATTAGGCCCTCAATTTTATCTTTCGGTCCTAAGAATCAAAGGTTAGGCCCTCAATTTAATATTTAGGCCCTAAGAATTAAAGATTAGGCCCTCAATTTAATATTTAGGCCTTCAATTTAATATATAGGCCCTAAGAATAAAAGATTAGGCTATCAGTTTTTTACTTATGTTCTAAGAATTAAAGATTAGGCCCTCAATTTTATCTGTTGGGCCTAAGGATCAAAGATTAGGCCCTCAATTTAATATTTAGTTCCTATGAATCAAAGATTAGGCCCTCAATTTAATATTCTTGTCTTAAAAATCAAAGATTAGGCCTTCAATTTATTACTTAGGTCCTAAGAATCAAAGATTAGGCCTTCAATATTTTACTCAGGTCCTAAGAATTAAGGATTAGGCCCTCAATTTTATCTTTAGGTCCTAAGAATCAAAGATTAGGCCCTCAATTTAATATTTAGGTCCTATGAATCAAAGATTAGGCCCTCAATTTAATATTCTGGTCTTAAAAATCAAAGATTAGGCCATCAATTTAATATTTATGTCCTATGAATCAAAGATTAGGCCCTCAATTTATTATATTGGTCCTTAGAATCAAAGATTAGGCCCTCAATATTTTACTTAGGTCCTAAGAATTAAGGATTAGGCCCTCAATTTAATATGAATCAAAGATTTAGCCTTAATTTAATATTCAAGTCTTAAAAATCAAAAATTAGGCCCTCAATTTAATATTTAGGTCCTAAGAATCAAAGATTAGGCCCTCAATTTAATATTTAGGTCCTATGAATCAAAGATTAGGCCCTCAATTTAATATTCAGGTCTTAAAGATCAAAGATTAGGCCATCAATTTAATACTTATGTCCTATGAATCAAAGATTAGGCCATCAATTTATTATATTGGTCCTAAGAATCAAAGATTAGGCCCTCAATATTTTACTTAGGTCGTAAGAATTAAGGATTAGGCCCTCAATTTAATATGAATCAAAGATTTAGCCTTAATTTAATATTCAAGTCTTAAAAATCAAATATTAGGCCCTCAATTTAATATTTAGGTCCTAAGAATCAAAGATTAGGCCCTCAATATTTTACTTAGGTCCTAAGAATCAAAGATTTGGCCCTCAATTTAATATTTAGGTCCTATGAATCAAAGATTAGGCCCTCAATTTAATATTCTGGTCTTAAAAATCAAAGATTAGGCCATCAATTTAATATTTAGGTCCTATGAATCAAAGATTAGGCCCTCGATTTATTATATTGGCCCTAAGGATCAAAGATTAGGCCCTGAATTTAATATTTTGGTCCTATGAATCAAAGATTAGGCCCTCAATTTAATATTCAAGTCTTAAAAATCAAAGATTAGGCCCTCAATTTAATATTTAGGTCCTAAGAATCAAAGATTAGGCCCTCAATATTTTACTTAGGTCCTAAGAATCAAAGATTTGGCCCTCAATTTAATATTTAGGTCCTATGAATCAAAGATTAGGCCCTCAATTTAATATTTAAGTCCTATGAATCAAGGATTAGGCCCTCAATTTAATATTCAGGTCTTAAAAATCAAAGATTAGGCCATCAATTTAATACTTATGTCCTATGAATCAATGATTAGGCCATGAATTTATTATATTGGCCCTAAGGATCAAAGATTAGGCCCTCAATTTAATATTTTGGTCCTATGAATCAAAGATTAGGCCCTCAATTTAATATTTAGGTCTTATGATTCAAAGATTAGGCCCTCAATTTAATATTTATGTCCTAAGAATTAAAGATTAGGCCCTCAATTTTATCTTTCGGTCCTAAGAATCAAAAGTTAGGCCCTCAATTTAATATTTAGGCCCTAAGAATTAAAGATTAGGCCCTCAATTTAATATTTAGTCCCTCAATTTAATATATAGGCCCTAAGAATAAAAGATTAGGCTCTCAGTTTTTTACTTATGTTCTAAGAATTAAAGATTAGGCCCTCAATTTTATCTGTTGGGCCTAAGGATCAAAGATTAGGCCCTCAATTTAATATTTAGTTCCTATGAATCAAAGATTAGGCCCTCAATTTAATATTCTTGTCTTAAAAATCAAAGATTAGGCCTTCAATTTATTACTTAGGTCCTATGAAACAAAGATTAGGCCCTCAATTTATTATATTGGTCCTAAGAATCAAAGATTAGGCCCTCAATATTTTACTTAGGTCCTAAGAATGAAGGATTAGGCCCTCAATTTTATCTTTAGGCTCTAAGAAACAAAGATTAGGCCCTCATTTTAATATTTAGGTCTGATGAATCAAAGATTAGGCCCTCAATTTAATATTTAGGTCCTATGAATCAAAGATTAGGCCATCAATTTATTATATTGGTCCTAAGAATCAAAGATTAGGCCCTCAATATTTTACTTAGGTCCTAAGAATCAAAGATTAGGCCCTCAATTTAATATTTGTGTCCTATGAATCAAAGATTAGGCCCTCAATTTAATATTCAGGTCTTAAAAATCAAAGATTAGGCCTACAATTTAATATTCAGGTCTTAAAAATAAAAGATTAGGCTCTCAATTTATTATTAAGGTCATAAGAATCAAAGATTAGGCCCACAATTTAATATTCAGGTCTTAAAAATCAAAGATTAGGCCATCAATTTAATATTTAGGTCCTATGAATCAAAGATTAGGCCCTCAATTTATTATATTGGTCCTTAGAATCAAAGATTAGGCCCTCAATATTTTACTTAGGTCCTAAGAATCAAAGATTTGGCCCTCAATTTAATATTTAGGTCCTATGAATCAAAGATTAGGCCCTCAATTTAATATTTAGGTCCTATGAATCAAAGATTAGGCCCTCAATTTAATATTAAAGTCCTAAGAATTAGAGATTAGGCTATCAATTTTATCTTTAGGCCCTAAGGATCAAAGATTAGGCCCTCAATTTAATATTTAGGTCCTATGAATCAAAGATTAGGCCCTCAATTTAATATTCTTGTCTTAAAAATCAAAGATTAGGCCTTCAATTTATTACTTAGGTCCTATGAAACAAAGATTAGGCCCTCAATTTATTATATTGGTCCTAAGAATCAAAGATTAGGCCCTCAATATTTTACTTATGTCCTAAGAATTAAGATTAGGCCCTCAATTTTAACTTTAGGCTCTAAGAAACAAAGATTAGGCCCTCAATTTAATATTTAGGCTCTAAGAATTAAAGATTAGGCCCTCAATTTTATCTGTTGGGCCTAAGGATCAAAGATTAGGCCCTCAATTTAATATTTAGTTCCTATGAATCAAAGATTAGGCCCTCAATTTAATATTCTTGTCTTAAAAATCAAAGATTAGGCCTTCAATTTATTACTTAGGTCCTATGAAACAAAGATTAGGCCCTCAATTTATTATATTGGTCCTAAGAATCAAAGATTAGGCCCTCAATATTTTACTTAGGTCCTAAGAATGAAGGATTAGGCCCTCAATTTTATCTTTAGGCTCTAAGAAACAAAGATTAGGCCCTCATTTTAATATTTAGGTCTGATGAATCAAAGATTAGGCCCTCAATTTAATATTTAGGTCCTATGAATCAAAGATTAGGCCATCAATTTATTATATTGGTCCTAAGAATCAAAGATTAGGCCCTCAATATTTTACTTAGGTCCTAAGAATCAAAGATTAGGCCCTCAATTTAATATTTGTGTCCTATGAATCAAAGATTAGGCCCTCAATTTAATATTCTTGTCTTAAAAATCAAAGATTAGGCCTTCAATTTATTACTTAGGTCCTAAGAATCAAAGATTAGGCCCTCAATATTTTACTTAGGTCCTAAGAATTAAGGATTAGGCCCTCAATTTTATCTTTAGGCTCTAAGAAACAAAGATTACGCCATCAATTTAATATTTAGGTCCTAAGAATTAAAGATTAGGCCCTAAATTTTATCTTTCCGTCCTATGAATCAAAGGTTAGGCCCTCAATTTAATATTTAGGTTCTAAGAATTAAAGATTAGGCCCTCAATTTAATATTTAGGCCTTCAATTTAATATTTAGGCCCTAAGAATAAAAGATTAGGCTCTCAGTTTTTTACTTATGTCCTAAGAATTAAACATTAGGCCCTCAATTTAATATTTAGGTCCTATGAATCAAAGATTAGGCCCTCAATTTATTATATTGGTCCTTAGAATCAAAGATTAGGCCCTCAATATTTTACTTAGGTCCTAAGAATCAAAGATTAGGCCCTCAATTTAATATTTAGGTCCTATGAATCAAAGATTAGGCCCTCAATTTAATATTAAAGTCCTAAGAATTAGAGATTAGGCTATCAATTTTATCTTTAGGCCCTAAGGATCAAAGATTAGGCCCTCAATTTAATATTCAGGTCTTAAAAATCAAAGATTAGGCCATCAATTTAATATTTAGGTCCTATGAATCAAAGATTAGGCCCTCAATTTATTATATTGGTCCTTAGAATCAAAGATTAGGCCCTCAATATTTTACTTAGGTCCTAAGAATCAAAGATTAGGCCCTCAATTTTATCTTTTGGCTCTATGAAACAAAGATTACGCCATCAATTTAATATTAAAGTCCTAAGAATTAAAGATTAGGCCATCAATTTTATCTTTAGGCCCTAAGAATCAAAGATTAGGCCCTCAATTTAATATTAAGTCCTAAGAATCAAAGATTAGGCCCTCAATTTTATCTTTTGGCTCTATGAAACAAAGATTACGCCATCAATTTAATATTAAAGTCCTATGAATCAAAGATTAGGTCCTCAATTTAATATTCAGGTCTTAAAAATCAAAGATTAGGCCCTCAATTTAATATTTAAGTCCTAAGAATTAAAGATTAGGCCCTCAATTTTATCTTTAGGCTCTAAGAAACAAAGATTAGGCCCTCAATTTAATATTTAAGTCCTATGAATCAAAGATTAGGCCCTCAATTTAATATTCAGGTCTTAAAAATCAAAGATTAGGCCCTCAATTTAATATTTAAGTCCTAAGAGTTAAAGATTAGGCCCTCAATTTTATCTTTCGGTTCTAAGAATCAAAGGTTAGGCCCTCAATTTAATATTTAGGCCCTAAAAATTAAAGATTAGGCCCTCAATTTTATCTTTAGGCTCTAAGAGACAAAGATTAGGCCATCAATTTATTATATTGGTCCTAAGAATCAAAGATTAAGCCCTCAATATTTTACTTAGTTCCTAAGAATTAAAGATTAGGCCCTCAATTTTATCTTTCGGTCCTAAGAATCAAAGGTTAGGCCCTCAATTTAATATTTAGGCCCTAAGAATTAAAGATTAGCCCCTCAATTTTATCTTTAGGCTCTAAGAAACAAAGATTACGCCATCAATTTAATATTAAAGTCCTAAGAATTAAAGATTAGGCCATCAATTTTATCTTTAGGCCCTAAGAATCAAAGATTAGGCCCTCAATTTAATATTTAAGTCCTAAGAATTAAAGATTAGGCCCTCAATTTTATCTTTTGGCTCTATGAAACAAAGATTACGCCATCAATTTAATATTAAAGTCCTAAGAATTAAAGATTAGGCCATCAATTTAATATTTAGGCCCTAAGAATCAAAGATTAGGCCCTCAATTTAATATTTAGGTCCTAAGAATTAAAGATTAGGCCCTCAATTTTATCTTTCGGTCCTAAGAATCAAAGGTTAGGCCCTCAATTTAATATTTAGGCCCTAAGAATTAAAGATTAGGCCCTCAATTTAATATTTAGGCCCTCAATTTAATATATAGGCCCTAAGAATAAAAGATTAGGCTCTCAGTTTTTTACTTATGTCCTAAGAATTAAAGATTAGGCCCTCAATTTTATCTGTTGGGCCTAAGGATCAAAGATTAGGCCCTCAATTTAATATTTAGTTCCTATGAATCAAAGATTAGGCCCTCAATTTAATATTCTTGTCTTAAAAATCAAAGATTAGGCCTTCAATTTATTACTTAGGTCCTATGAAACAAAGATTAGGCCCTCAATTTATTATATTGGTCCTAAGAATCAAAGATTAGGCCCTCAATATTTTACTTAGGTCCTAAGAATGAAGGATTAGGCCCTCAATTTTATCTTTAGGATCTAAGAAACAAAGATTAGGCCCTCAATTTAATATTTAGGTCTTATGAATCAAAGATTAGGCCCTCAATTTAATATTTAGGTCCTATGAATCAAAGATTAGACCCTCAATTTAATATTCAGGTCTTAAAAATCAAAGATTAGGCCATCAATTTAATATTTATGTCCTATGAATCAAAGATTAGGCCATCAATTTATTATATTGGTCCTAAGAATGGCCCTCAATATTTTACTTAGGTCCTAAGAATCAAAGATTAGGCCCTCAATTTAATATTTATGTCCTATGAATCAAAGATTAGGCCATCAATTTATTATATTGGTCCTAAGAATCAAAGATTAGGCCCTCAATATTTTACTTAGGTCCTAAGAATTAAGGATTAGGCCCTCAATTTAATATGAATCAAAGATTTAGCCTTAATTTAATATTCAAGTCTTAAAAATCAAAAATTAGGCCCTCAATTTAATATTTAGGTCCTAGGAATCAAAGATTAGGCCCTCAATATTTTACTTAGGTCCTAAGAATCAAAGATTAGGCCCTCAATTTAATATTTAGGTCCTATGAATCAAAGATTAGGCCCTCAATTTAATATTCAGGTCTTAAAAATCAAAGATTAGGCCATCAATTTAATACTTATGTCCTATGAATCAATGATTAGGCCATCAATTTATTATATTGGCCCTAATGATCAAAGATTAGGCCCTCAATTTAATATTTTGGTACTATGAATCAAAGATTAGGCCCTCAATTTAATATTCAAGTCTTAAAAATCAAAGATTAGGCCATCAATTTATTATATTGGTCCTAAGAATCAAAGATTAGGCCCTCAATATTTTACTTAGGTCCTAAGAATCAAAGATTATGCTCTCAGTTTTTTACTTATTTCCTAAGAATTAAAGATTAGGCTCTCAATTTTATCTTTTGGTTCTATGAAACAAAGATTACGCCATCAATTTAATATTAAAGTCCTAAGAATTAGAGATTAGGCTATCAATTTTATCTTTAGGCCCTAAGGATCAAAGATTAGGCCCTCAATTTAATTTTTAGGCCCTAAGAATTAAAGATTAGGCCCTCAATTTTATCTTTCGGTCCTAAGAATCAAAGGTTAGGCCCTCAATTTAATATTTAGGCCCTAAGAATTAAAGATTAGGCCCTCAATTTAATATTTAGGCCCTCAATTTAATATATAGGCCCTAAGAATAAAAGATTAGGCTCTCAGTTTTTTACTTATGTCCTAAGAATTAAAGATTAGGCCCTCAATTTTATCTGTTGGGCCTAAGGATCAAAGATTAGGCCCTCAATTTAATATTTAGTTCCTATGAATCAAAGATTAGGCCCTCAATTTAATATTCTTGTCTTAAAAATCAAAGATTAGGCCTTCAATTTATTACTTAGGTCCTATGAAACAAAGATTAGGCCCTCAATTTATTATATTGGTCCTAAGAATCAAAGATTAGGCCCTCAATATTTTACTTAGGTCCTAAGAATGAAGGATTAGGCCCTCAATTTTATCTTTAGGATCTAAGAAACAAAGATTAGGCCCTCAATTTAATATTTAGGTCTTATGAATCAAAGATTAGGCCCTCAATTTAATATTTAGGTCCTATGAATCAAAGATTAGGCCCTCAATTTAATATTTAGGTCCTATGAATCAAAGATTAGGCCCTCAATTTAATATTCAAGTCTTAAAAATCAAAGATTAGGCCATCAATTTATTATATTGGTCCTAAGAATCAAAGATTAGGCCCTCAATATTTTACTTAGGTCCTAAGAATCAAAGATTATGCTCTCAGTTTTTTACTTATTTCCTAAGAATTAAAGATTAGGCTCTCAATTTTATCTTTTGGTTCTATGAAACAAAGATTACGCCATCAATTTAATATTAAAGTCCTAAGAATTAGAGATTAGGCTATCAATTTTATCTTTAGGCCCTAAGGATCAAAGATTAGGCCCTCAATTTAATTTTTAGGCCCTAAGAATTAAAGATTAGGCCCTCAATTTAATATTTAGGCCTTCAATTTAATATTTAGGCCCTAAGAATAAAAGATTAGGCTCTCAGTTTTTTACTTATGTCCTAAGAATTAAAGATTAGGCCCTCAATTTTATCTTTTGGCTCTATGAAGCAAAGATTACGCCATCAATTTAATATTAAAGTCCTAAGAATTAAAGATTTGGCCATCAATTTTATCTTTAGGCCCTAAGAATCAAAGATTAGGCCCTCAATTTAATATTTAAGTCTTAAAAATCAAAGATTAGGCCATCAATTTATTATATTGGTCCTAAGAATCAAAGATTAGGCCCTCAATATTTTACTTAGGTCCTAAGAATCAAAGATTATGCTCTCAGTTTTTTACTTATGTTCTAAGAATTAAAGATTAGGCTCTCAATTTTATCTTTTGGTTCTATGAAACAAAGATTACGCCATCAATTTAATATTAAAGTCCTAAGAATTAGAGATTAGGCTATCAATTTTATCTTTAGGCCCTAAGGATCAAAGATTAGGCCCTCAATTTAATTTTTAGGCCCTAAGAATTAAAGATTAGGCCCTCAATTTAATATTTAGGCCTTCAATTTAATATTTAGGCCCTAAGAATAAAAGATTAGGCTCTCAGTTTTTTACTTATGTCCTAAGAATTAAAGATTAGGCCCTCAATTTTATCTTTTGGCTCTATGAAACAAAGATTACGCCATCAATTTAATATTAAAGTCCTAAGAATTAAAGATTTGGCCATCAATTTTATCTTTAGGCCTTAAGAATCAAAGATTAGGCCATCAATTTATTATTTAGGTCCTATGAATCAAAGATTGCGCTCTCAATTTAATATTCAGATCTTAAAAATGAAAGATTAGGCCATCAATTTAATATTTATGTCCTATGAAACAAAGATTAGGCCCTCAATTTATTATATTTGTCCTAAGAATCAAAGATTAGGCCCTCAATATTTTACTTAGGTCCTAAGAATGAAGGATTAGGCCCTCAATTTTATCTTTAGGCTCTAAGAAACAAAGATTAGGCCCTCAATTTAATATTTAGGTCTTATGAATCAAAGATTAGGCCCTCAATTTAATATTTAGGTCCTATGAATCAAAGATTAGACCCTCAATTTAATATTCAGGTCTTAAAAATCAAAGATTAGGCCATCAATTTAATATTTATGTCCTATGAATCAAAGATTACGCCATCAATTTATTATATTGGTCCTAAGAATGGCCCTCAATATTTTACTTAGGTCCTAAGAATCAAAGATTAGGCCCTCAATTTAATATTTATGTCCTATGAATCAAAGATTAGGCCCACAATTTAATATTCAGGTCTTAAAAATCAAAGATTAGGCCCACAATTTAATATTCAGGTCTTAAAAATGAAAGATTAGGCTCTCAATTTATTATTAAGGTCATAAGAATCAAAGATTAGGCCCACAATTTAATATTCAGGTCTTCAAAATCAAAGATTAGGTTATCAATTTAATATTTAGGTCCTATGAATCAAAGATTAGGCCCTCAATTTATTATATTGGTCCTAAGAATCAAAGATTAGGCCCTCAATATTTTACTTAGGTCCTAAGAATCAAAGATTAGGCCCTCAATTTATTCTTTATGTCTTAAGAATCAAAGATTAGGCCCTCAATTTAATATTTCGGTCCTAAGAATTAAAGATTAGGCCCTCAATTTTATCTTTCGGTCCTAAGAATCAAAGGTTAGGCCCTCAATTTAATATTTAGGCCCTAAGAATTAAAGATTAGGCCCTCAATTTTATCTTTCGGTCCTAAGAATCAAAGGTTAGGCCCTCAATTTAATATTTAGGCCCTAAAAATTAAAGATTAGGCCCTCAATTTTATCTTTAGGCTCTAAGAGACAAAGATTAGGCCATCAATTTATTATATTGGTCCTAAGAATCAAAGATTAAGCCCTCAATATTTTACTTAGTTCCTAAGAATTAAAGATTAGGCCCTCAATTTTATCTTTCGGTCCTAAGAATCAAAGGTTAGGCCCTCAATTTAATATTTAGGCCCTAAGAATTAAAGATTAGCCCCTCAATTTTATCTTTAGGCTCTAAGAAACAAAGATTACGCCATCAATTTAATATTAAAGTCCTAAGAATTAAAGATTAGGCCATCAATTTTATCTTTAGGCCCTAAGAATCAAAGATTAGGCCCTCAATTTAATATTTAAGTCCTAAGAATTAAAGATTAGGCCCTCAATTTTATCTTTTGGCTCTATGAAACAAAGATTACGCCATCAATTTAATATTAAAGTCCTAAGAATTAAAGATTAGGCCATCAATTTAATATTTAGGCCCTAAGAATCAAAGATTAGGCCCTCAATTTAATATTTAGGTCCTAAGAATTAAAGATTAGGCCCTCAATTTTATCTTTCGGTCCTAAGAATCAAAGGTTAGGCCCTCAATTTAATATTTAGGCCCTAAGAATTAAAGATTAGGCCCTCAATTTAATATTTAGGCCCTCAATTTAATATATAGGCCCTAAGAATAAAAGATTAGGCTCTCAGTTTTTTACTTATGTCCTAAGAATTAAAGATTAGGCCCTCAATTTTATCTGTTGGGCCTAAGGATCAAAGATTAGGCCCTCAATTTAATATTTAGTTCCTATGAATCAAAGATTAGGCCCTCAATTTAATATTCTTGTCTTAAAAATCAAAGATTAGGCCTTCAATTTATTACTTAGGTCCTATGAAACAAAGATTAGGCCCTCAATTTATTATATTGGTCCTAAGAATCAAAGATTAGGCCCTCAATATTTTACTTAGGTCCTAAGAATGAAGGATTAGGCCCTCAATTTTATCTTTAGGATCTAAGAAACAAAGATTAGGCCCTCAATTTAATATTTAGGTCTTATGAATCAAAGATTAGGCCCTCAATTTAATATTTAGGTCCTATGAATCAAAGATTAGACCCTCAATTTAATATTCAGGTCTTAAAAATCAAAGATTAGGCCATCAATTTAATATTTATGTCCTATGAATCAAAGATTAGGCCATCAATTTATTATATTGGTCCTAAGAATGGCCCTCAATATTTTACTTAGGTCCTAAGAATCAAAGATTAGGCCCTCAATTTAATATTTATGTCCTATGAATCAAAGATTAGGCCATCAATTTATTATATTGGTCCTAAGAATCAAAGATTAGGCCCTCAATATTTTACTTAGGTCCTAAGAATTAAGGATTAGGCCCTCAATTTAATATGAATCAAAGATTTAGCCTTAATTTAATATTCAAGTCTTAAAAATCAAAAATTAGGCCCTCAATTTAATATTTAGGTCCTAGGAATCAAAGATTAGGCCCTCAATATTTTACTTAGGTCCTAAGAATCAAAGATTAGGCCCTCAATTTAATATTTAGGTCCTATGAATCAAAGATTAGGCCCTCAATTTAATATTCAGGTCTTAAAAATCAAAGATTAGGCCATCAATTTAATACTTATGTCCTATGAATCAATGATTAGGCCATCAATTTATTATATTGGCCCTAATGATCAAAGATTAGGCCCTCAATTTAATATTTTGGTACTATGAATCAAAGATTAGGCCCTCAATTTAATATTCAAGTCTTAAAAATCAAAGATTAGGCCATCAATTTATTATATTGGTCCTAAGAATCAAAGATTAGGCCCTCAATATTTTACTTAGGTCCTAAGAATCAAAGATTATGCTCTCAGTTTTTTACTTATTTCCTAAGAATTAAAGATTAGGCTCTCAATTTTATCTTTTGGTTCTATGAAACAAAGATTACGCCATCAATTTAATATTAAAGTCCTAAGAATTAGAGATTAGGCTATCAATTTTATCTTTAGGCCCTAAGGATCAAAGATTAGGCCCTCAATTTAATTTTTAGGCCCTAAGAATTAAAGATTAGGCCCTCAATTTTATCTTTCGGTCCTAAGAATCAAAGGTTAGGCCCTCAATTTAATATTTAGGCCCTAAGAATTAAAGATTAGGCCCTCAATTTAATATTTAGGCCCTCAATTTAATATATAGGCCCTAAGAATAAAAGATTAGGCTCTCAGTTTTTTACTTATGTCCTAAGAATTAAAGATTAGGCCCTCAATTTTATCTGTTGGGCCTAAGGATCAAAGATTAGGCCCTCAATTTAATATTTAGTTCCTATGAATCAAAGATTAGGCCCTCAATTTAATATTCTTGTCTTAAAAATCAAAGATTAGGCCTTCAATTTATTACTTAGGTCCTATGAAACAAAGATTAGGCCCTCAATTTATTATATTGGTCCTAAGAATCAAAGATTAGGCCCTCAATATTTTACTTAGGTCCTAAGAATGAAGGATTAGGCCCTCAATTTTATCTTTAGGATCTAAGAAACAAAGATTAGGCCCTCAATTTAATATTTAGGTCTTATGAATCAAAGATTAGGCCCTCAATTTAATATTTAGGTCCTATGAATCAAAGATTAGGCCCTCAATTTAATATTTAGGTCCTATGAATCAAAGATTAGGCCCTCAATTTAATATTCAAGTCTTAAAAATCAAAGATTAGGCCATCAATTTATTATATTGGTCCTAAGAATCAAAGATTAGGCCCTCAATATTTTACTTAGGTCCTAAGAATCAAAGATTATGCTCTCAGTTTTTTACTTATTTCCTAAGAATTAAAGATTAGGCCCTCAATTTAATATTTAGGCCTTCAATTTAATATTTAGGCCCTAAGAATAAAAGATTAGGCTCTCAGTTTTTTACTTATGTCCTAAGAATTAAAGATTAGGCCCTCAATTTTATCTTTTGGCTCTATGAAGCAAAGATTACGCCATCAATTTAATATTAAAGTCCTAAGAATTAAAGATTTGGCCATCAATTTTATCTTTAGGCCCTAAGAATCAAAGATTAGGCCCTCAATTTAATATTTAAGTCTTAAAAATCAAAGATTAGGCCATCAATTTATTATATTGGTCCTAAGAATCAAAGATTAGGCCCTCAATATTTTACTTAGGTCCTAAGAATCAAAGATTATGCTCTCAGTTTTTTACTTATGTTCTAAGAATTAAAGATTAGGCTCTCAATTTTATCTTTTGGTTCTATGAAACAAAGATTACGCCATCAATTTAATATTAAAGTCCTAAGAATTAGAGATTAGGCTATCAATTTTATCTTTAGGCCCTAAGGATCAAAGATTAGGCCCTCAATTTAATTTTTAGGCCCTAAGAATTAAAGATTAGGCCCTCAATTTAATATTTAGGCCTTCAATTTAATATTTAGGCCCTAAGAATAAAAGATTAGGCTCTCAGTTTTTTACTTATGTCCTAAGAATTAAAGATTAGGCCCTCAATTTTATCTTTTGGCTCTATGAAACAAAGATTACGCCATCAATTTAATATTAAAGTCCTAAGAATTAAAGATTTGGCCATCAATTTTATCTTTAGGCCTTAAGAATCAAAGATTAGGCCATCAATTTATTATTTAGGTCCTATGAATCAAAGATTGCGCTCTCAATTTAATATTCAGATCTTAAAAATGAAAGATTAGGCCATCAATTTAATATTTATGTCCTATGAAACAAAGATTAGGCCCTCAATTTATTATATTTGTCCTAAGAATCAAAGATTAGGCCCTCAATATTTTACTTAGGTCCTAAGAATGAAGGATTAGGCCCTCAATTTTATCTTTAGGCTCTAAGAAACAAAGATTAGGCCCTCAATTTAATATTTAGGTCTTATGAATCAAAGATTAGGCCCTCAATTTAATATTTAGGTCCTATGAATCAAAGATTAGACCCTCAATTTAATATTCAGGTCTTAAAAATCAAAGATTAGGCCATCAATTTAATATTTATGTCCTATGAATCAAAGATTACGCCATCAATTTATTATATTGGTCCTAAGAATGGCCCTCAATATTTTACTTAGGTCCTAAGAATCAAAGATTAGGCCCTCAATTTAATATTTATGTCCTATGAATCAAAGATTAGGCCCACAATTTAATATTCAGGTCTTAAAAATCAAAGATTAGGCCCACAATTTAATATTCAGGTCTTAAAAATGAAAGATTAGGCTCTCAATTTATTATTAAGGTCATAAGAATCAAAGATTAGGCCCACAATTTAATATTCAGGTCTTCAAAATCAAAGATTAGGTTATCAATTTAATATTTAGGTCCTATGAATCAAAGATTAGGCCCTCAATTTATTATATTGGTCCTAAGAATCAAAGATTAGGCCCTCAATATTTTACTTAGGTCCTAAGAATCAAAGATTAGGCCCTCAATTTATTCTTTATGTCTTAAGAATCAAAGATTAGGCCCTCAATTTAATATTTAGGTCCTATGAATCAAAGATTAGGCCCTCAATTTAATATTCTGGTCTTAAAAATCAAAGATTAGGCCATCAATTTAATATTTAGGTCCTATGAATCAAAGATTAGTCCCTCGATTTATTATATTGGTCCTAAGAATCAAAGATTAGGCCCTCAATATTTTACTTATGTCCTAAGAATTAAGGATTAGGCCCTCAATTTAATATGAATCAAAGATTTGGCCTTAATTTAATATTCAAGTGTTAAAAATCAAAAATTATGCCCTCAATTTAATATTTAGGTTCTAAGAATCAAAGATTAGGCCCTCAATATTTTACTTAGGTCCTAAGAATCAAAGATTAGACCCTCAATTTAATATTTAGGTCCTATGAATCAAAGATTAGGCCCTCAATTTAATATTTAGGTCCTATGAATCAAAGATTAGGCCCTCAATTTAATATTCAGGTCTAAAAAATCAAAGATTAGGCCATCAATTTAATACTTATGTCCTATGAATCAAAGATTAGGCCCTCAATTTATTATATTGGTCCTAAGAATCAAAGATTAGGCCCTCAATATTTTACTTAGGTCCTAAGAATGAAGGATTAGGCCTTCAATTTTATCTTTTGGCTCTAAGAAACAAAGATTAGGCCCTCAATTTAATATTTACTTTCTATGAATCAAAGATTAGGCCATCAATTTATTATATTGGTCCTAAGAATCAAAGATTAGGCCCTCAATATTTTACTTAGGTCCTAAGAATTAAGATTAGGCCCTCAATTTTATCTTTAGGCTCTAAGAAACAAAGATTAGGCCCTCAATTTAATATTTAGGCCCTCAATTTAATATTTAGGCCCTAAGAATAAAAGATTAGGCTCTCAGTTTTTTACTTATGTCCTAAGAATTAAAGATTAGGCCCTCAATTTTATCTTTTGGCTCTATGAAACAAAGATTACGCCATCAATTTAATATTAAAGTCCTAAGAATTAAAGATTAGGCCATCAATTTAATATTTAGGCCCTAAGAATCAAAGATTAGGCCCTCAATTTAATATTTAGGTCCTAAGAATTAAAGATTAGGCCCTCAATTTTATCTTTCGGTCCTAAGAATCAAAGGTTAGGCCCTCAATTTAATATTTAGGCCCTAAGAATTAAAGATTAGGCCCTCAATTTAATATTTAGGCCCTCAATTTAATATATAGGCCCTAAGAATAAAAGATTAGGCTCTCAGTTTTTTACTTATGTTCTAAGATTTAAAGATTAGGCCCTCAATTTTATCTGTTGGGCCTAAGGATCAAAGATTAGGCCCTCAATTTAATATTTAGTTCTTATGAATCAAAGATTAGGCCCTCAATTTAATATTCTTGTCTTAAAAATCAAAGATTAGGCCTTCAATTTATTACTTAGGTCCTAAGAATCAAAGATTAGGCCTTCAATATTTTACTTAGGTCCTAAGAATTAAGGATTTGGCCCTCAATTTTATCTTTAGGTCCTAAGAATCAAAGATTAGGCCCTCAATTTAATATTTAGGTCCTATGAATCAAAGATTAGGCCCTCAATTTAATATTCTGGTCTTAAAAATCAAATATTAGGCCATCAATTTAATATTTATGTCCTATGAATCAAAGATTAGGCCCTCAATTTATTATATTGGTCCTTAGAATCAAAGATTAGGCCCTCAATATTTTACTTAGGTCCTAAGAATGAAGGATTAGGCCTTCAATTTTATCTTTTGGCTCTAAGAAACAAAGATTAGGCCCTCAATTTAATATTTACTTTCTATGAATCAAAGATTAGGCCATCAATTTATTATATTGGTCCTAAGAATCAAAGATTAGGCCCTCAATATTTTACTTAGGTCCTAAGAATCAAAGATTAGGCCCTCAATTTAATATTTAGGTCCTATGAATCAAAGATTAGGCCCTCAATATTTTACTTATGTCCTAAGAATTAAGGATTAGGCCCTCAATTTAATATGAATCAAAGATTAGGCCCTCAATTTTATCTTTAGGCTCTAAGAAACAAAGATTAGGCCCTCAATTTAATATTTAGGTCCTATGAATCAAAGATTAGGCCCTCAATATTTTACTTAGGTCCTAAGAATCAAAGGTTAGGCCCTCAATTTTATCTTTAGGCTCTAAGAAACAAAGATTAGGCCCTCAATTTAATATTTAGGCCCTAAGAATTAAAGATTAGGCCCTCAATTTAATATTTAGGCCCTCAATTTAATATTTAGGCCCTAAGAATAAAAGATTAGGCTCTCAGTTTTTTACTTATGTCCTAAGAATTAAACATTAGGCCCTCAATTTTATCTTTTGGCTCTATGAAACAAAGATTACGCCATCAATTTAATATTAAAGTCCTAAGAATTAAAGATTAGGCCATCAATTTTATCTTTAGGTCCTATGAATCAAAGATTAGGCCCTCAATTTAATATTCTGGTCTTAAAAATCAAAGATTAGGCCATCAATTTAATATTTATGTCCTATGAATCAAAGATTAGGCCCTCAATTTATTATATTGGTCCTTAGAATCAAAGATTAGGCCCTCAATATTTTACTTAGGTCCTAAGAATTAAGGATTAGGCCCTCAATTTAATATGAATCAAAGATTTAGCCTTAATTTAATATTCAAGTCTTAGAAATCAAAAATTAGGCCCTCAATTTAATATTTAGGTCCTAAGAATCAAAGATTAGGCCCTCAATATTTTACTTAGGTCCTAAGAATCAAAGATTAGGCCCTCAATTTAATATTTAGGTCCTATGAATCAAAGATTAGGCCCTCAATTTAATATTTAGGTCCTATGAATCAAAGATTAGGCCCACAATTTAATATTCAGGTCTTAAAAATCAAAGATTAGGCCATCAATTTAATATTTAGGTCCTTTGAATCAAAGATTAGGCCCTCAATTTATTATATTGGTCCTAAGAATCAAAGATTAGGCCCTCAATATTTTACTTAGGTCCTAAGAATCAAAGATTAGGCCATCAATTTAATATTTAGGTCCTTTGAATCAAAGATTAGGCCCTCAATTTATTATATTGGTCCTAAGAATCAAAGATTAGGCCCTCAATATTTTACTTAGGTCCTAGAAATCAAAGATTATGCTCTCAGTTTTTTACTTATGTCCTAAGACTTAAAGATTAGGCTCTCAATTTTATCTTTTGGTTCTATGAAACAAAGATTACGCCATCAATTTAATATTAAAGTCCTAAGAATTAGAGATTAAGCTATCAATTTTATCTTTAGGCCCTAAGGATCAAAGATTAGGCCCTCAATTTAATATTTAGGTCCTATGAATCAAAGATTAGGCCCTCAATTTAATATTCTTGTCTTAAAAATCAAAGATTAGGCCTTCAATTTATTACTTAGGTCCTAAGAATCAAAGATTAGGCCCTCAATATTTTACTTAGGTCCTAAGAATGAAGGATTAGGCCCTCAATTTTATCTTTAGGCTCTAAGAAACAAAGATTAGGCCCTCAATTTAATATTTAGGTCTTATGAATCAAAGATTAGGCCCTCAATTTATTATTTAGGTCTTATGAATCAAAGATTAGGCCATCAATTTAATACTTATGTCCTATGAATCAATGATTAGGCCATCAATTTATTATATTGGTCCTAAGAATTAAGGATTAGGCCCTCAATTTTCTCTTTAGGCTCTAAGAATCAGAGATTAGGCCCTGAATTTAATATTTAGGTCCTATGATTCAAAGATTATAAAAATCAAAGATTAGGCCATCAATTTAATATTTAGGTCCTATGAATCAAAGATTAGGCCCTCAATTTATTATATTGATCCTAAGTATCAAAGATTAGGCCCTCAATATTTTACTTAGGTCCTAAGAATCAAAGATTAGGCCCTCAATTTAATATTTAGGCCCTCAATTTAATATTTAGGCCCGAAGGATCAAAGATTAGGCCCTCAATTTAATATTTAGGTCCTATGAATCAAGGATTAAGCCCTCAATTTGATATTCAGGTTTTAAAAATCAAAGATTAGGCCCTCAATTTAATATTTAGGTCTTATGAATCAAAGATTAGGCCCTCAATTTTATCTTTTGGCTCTATGAAACAAAGATTACGCCATCAATTTAATATTAAAGTCCTAAGAATTAAAGATTATGCCCTCAATTTTATCTTTTGGCTCTATGAAACAAAGATAACGCCATCAATTTAATATTAAAGTCCTAAGAATTAAAGATTAGGCTATCAATTTTATATGAGTCAAAGATTAGGCCCTCAATTTACTATTCAAGTCTTAAAAATCAGAGATTAGGCCCTCAATTTAATATTTAGATCCTATGAATCAAAGATTAGGCCCTCAATTTTATTTTTTGGCTCTATGAAACAAAGATTACGCCATCAATTTAATATTAAAGTTCTAAGAATTAAGGATTAGGCCCTCAATTTTATCTTTAGGCTCTAAGAAACAAAGATTAGGCCCTCAATTTAATATTTAGGTCCTATGAATCAAAGATTAGGCCCTCAATTTATTATTTAGGTTCTAAGAATCAAAGATTAGGCCCTCAATATTTTTACTTAAGTCCTAAGAATTAAGGATTATGCTCTCAATTTTATCTTTAGGCTGTAAGAAACAAAGATTAGACCCTCAATTTAATATTTAGGCCCTAAGAATTAAAGATTAGGCCCTGAATTTAATAGTTAGGTCCTAAGAATCAAAGATTAGGCCCTCAATTTAATATTTAGGCCCTAAGAATCAAAGATTAGGCTCTCTGTTTTTTCCTATTTCCTAAGAATTAAAGATTAGGCCCTCCACGAATATAGAAGTCCTTTACCCAAACCTTCAGACTCATAGGCAAAAGGAACTGATCTTTACAGTTTATCGCCAGACTTAACAAGTAAAAACTCAGTTTTCCAATTACTGCAGGAGAGTCGGCCCGTCTCTTGCATTAGCTACTGCGAAGGCTTAGAAAATCTATAATTTTTCTTGGGGTATTGCTTCTAGCATAATCTATTATATCTATGCTTCCAGACACTCTTCCCTCACTTAAAAAACGCTGCTAAGAATCCTAAGTTTTCCCTACCTTCTACCTCACCCTTACAAACCTTTTGATTTGATTTTCTAGCTTGCAAATTCCCGAATCACTGAATTGTCGTCCTGCGTCGAAGATCTAACAGGAAGTCTGAAAGAAGTGGAGGATAACCTGAAAGAAAAGGACGAACTGCTCGCCCAGCTAGCCGCCGATTATCGCTCACTCAAAGCAAGACACATAGTCTCTCACTCTCCCCGTACGCTTCACGACTTTATTGTTAGGCGGAGATGGAACAGATTAAAGCGACGCAAAGGGAGGCCGCCGCCGCCGCCGCCGCCGCCGTCGTCGCTGCCTCCGCAAATCAGCAGCGAGAACGTCCGCCCGCACCGGTCATTTCACATACGCCTCCCCACGTCCCCTTTTCTCGTTTTCCGCCGCCTCCTCGTCCACCCGCGTTCATGCCACAAGAGAGTTCTATCGGACCGGGTTACTTTTCGTCTCTCACGCCGACGCCTCGGCCGATGATGCCAGTATCGCCGCCGCCAGTGTCGCCGCCGCCGCCGCCGCCCGTTCAACATGTTGATACTCCTCGTCCGATCCTTCCATTTATGTTCGGACAGCGAAATGTGACCTCTGGGCCGCCGCCACCTCCGCCGTCAAACCGACTACAGTCATTGCTGGGTCCGAGGCCACCGTTTCTCAATCGCGATCCTTTTAACCAGTTTCGCTTCCGTTTTGACTCCTCAACGCCTCAGAGAACGTTGACTCCGGCTGTAGTCGCCGCGGCCTCACCGTTTTCGACGGCGACGACAGCAAGTGCCGACGTCGAAAACGAGAAATCGGCTGATCAACGATCGTCACCAAAGACGGCGTTTGGAGCCGGCGTGTCGTTGCCGAATTTCACTTCAATCGCCGCTGCGACGACGTCGACTAGCGTCGCACCATTCGGCGGCACGTTTTCCGGATCGAAGTTATTTGAGTCGGACGAGCGAGCGGCGTCCGATTCCGATGGCGACGGCGACGAGGAGGAAGAAGAGACGGCGTCGCCGGAGGGAGAATTCGATTTTAAACCGATCGTCAAACTTCCCGATTCGGTGGCTGCCGTCTCGTCCGGCGAGGAGAACGAGACGACGACGTTTTCGCAACGCGCGCGTCTCTTTCGATTCGATCGCGATTCGGGCGGCTGGAAGGAGCGCGGCATCGGCGATATCATGATCAAAAAAGCGAAGGACGTCGCTCAGTATCGGATTCTGATGCGGCGCGAGCAAGTGCTCAAAGTCTGCGCCAATCATCGCATCGCGCCCGATATGGAACTCAAGCCGCTCCCGGGATCGGATCGCAGCTGGATCTGGTCGACTCCAGCGGATTTTTCCGACGGCGATGCGAAGGCGGAACAACTAGCGGTGAAATTTCGCACGCCCGAAATCGCTCGAGATTTTCGGTCCGTTTTCGACGAGTCTCGACGTACGATGAGCGCCGTCGCGACGACGAAAGAGAAACCGATCGCTCAAGCGAAAGAAACTGCCGGCGATGCTTTGTCGTTGGCGGAAAGATTTCGTCCTGCCGAAGGATCGTGGACTTGCAACGCGTGTCTCGTCGTCAACGAGGCGATTGCGTCCGCCTGTCGTGCGTGCGCTTCGCCGAATCCGTCGCTTTCAGTTGTCGCCACGCCGGCACCTCTGACGGATGCAACGAAGCCGGTCAAACCAGGTGCGGCGGAAACTGGCGTTGACGAATCGTCGTTTGAAGGCGAACAGGACGTTCACGTTAGTTCGCCCGTAAAGAGCGGTGAAGAGGACGAAATGGTTGTTTTTGAGCATTCGGCGAAGCTGTTTCTCCCAGATGATAAGTCGCCGGGAGGATGGATTCACCAGAATGTCGTCAATTTGAAAATTATGAAGAGAAAGGATTCGGGTCAAGCGCGAATTCTCATGCAACATGCGAAAAAAGTGTACGCTAATCATCTGATTTCGCCGGACATGCAGATCATCGTTGAAAAAGAGAAAGCGTTGAAATGGCGGCTATCCCAATCGGAAACGTTCCTCGTCATGTTTAGGGAAGGAGACGTAGCGCAGCAATTTCGAGAAGCGTTCGAAAGAGAGGCGGCGGCGGCGGCGGCGGTGATGCAGGCGAAAGAAAATGACGATGACGTGGCTACGAATTCATCTGAGTATGAGACGGAAGAGGAGGAGGAGGAGGTCGAATCGGAGAACGATGACGCTGTGCCGGCACGAGCTGGAGACGAAAGAGCGACAGCATCGGAACCAAAGACGTTCTTGGCTCCGGCGTTTTCGTCGTCAACCGGCACGGGCGGCAAAGTATTCGGACAAGCCAGTACTTTGCCGTCTTTTGCCTCCCTTGCATCGTCGTCGCCGCCGTCGTCGTCGGCGGCGGCGGCGGCGGAGAAAAAACCGTTCGTATTCGGCCAATCGTCGGGCACCAGTTTTCACTTTTCCGGCGCCGGTCGACCCGTCTTTGCTTCGATGACGAAGACTCGCACTCCTGGTGGCGACGACAGCAGTGAGAACGAGGAGGCGAACGACGAGGAGGAGGAGGAAGAAGCGAATTTTCAACCGATTGTCAAGCTTCCGGACGCCGTCGTCGATTTAAAATCCGGAGAGGAGGGCTTGAACGTGATTTTTTCCGAACGAGCGAAGCTGTTTCGGTACGACGCGACGGGATCGGCGTGGAAGGAGCGAGGCGTTGGCGTGATGAAATTGCTTCGCCATCCGACGACGGGGCGAGTTCGCGTTCTGATGCGACGCGATCAGGTGCACAAGATCTGCGCTAATCACGTCGTGACCGACGAGATGGAAGTGAAGGACATGCCGTCGTCCGATCGTGCGGTGACGTGGTTCTCTCCTGCCGATTTTGCCGACGGAAGTGCTAAGCCGGAAATGCTGAGCGCTCGTTTTCGAACGCCGGAATTAGTTGCCCAGTTCAAGATCGCTTTTATGTCGAAAGGAGAGTCTGAAGTGACGCAAAGCAACGATGACGACGTGATTTTCGTTCTCGAGAAAAAGCCGACTCCAGATCAACTGGCCAGAGCGGCTAAATACCAATTACCGCCGACGTTTTACCTCTACGAAGATCGCGAAGTGCCGTCTTGGTGTCGCGACGATGATGACGAGAGCGACGACGGTGCAGAAGAGACGGCGGCAGTGCAGGACGAAGAAAAGGACGACTTTGCAGAGGAAGATGAGGCGAAAATAGAGGACGAAGAAGACGAAGTCGTAGAGGAGGAAGATGAGGACGAAAGCGAGGTAGAGAACGAAGATGTGGCTCCTGGTGCAGATGGTGAACGACAGGCGGATGAAGAAAGGAAAGAAATTGCGGCGTCTGCGAATGAAGAGGAGAGCGTTCCTATGCCGTCTATTGGTTTTTCATTCGTCCAGAGTGCCAGCCAGATGCCGTCCTTCTCATCGATCACTTCAGGCTCCTTCAAGTTTGGATCAAAGAAAAGCGACGCATCGTTTCCGGGCGCTGGCACGGTCCTCTTTGGTCGTCCAACTACTCAGAAGGACGCCGACGGCGACGGCGACGACGACGGCGACGACGAAGGCGACGATGAGGACAAGAACGACGAAGTTTCCGCCGCCGCCGGCGACGACGACATCGTCGTGCAGCCAATCGTCAAATTACCGGACAAAGTTGAAGTGAAAACCGGCGAGGAAGGACAAATCGTCGAATTTAAAGAACGCGGTAAGCTGTATCGATTCGATAAGGATTCAGGACAATGGAAAGAAAAGGGAGTCGGAGACATGAAATTGCTCCGAGACGAGACGACCGGAAAGGCGCGAATTATCATGCGACGCGATCAGGTGCACAAGCTGTGCGCCAATCACTACATAACGGCCGATATAAAGATGAAGCCGAATTCTGAACGATCTTGGATGTGGTTCACAGCAGCCGACATTTCTGACGGCGAACCGAAAGTCGAACAGCTGTCAATTCGCTTCTCGAAGCAGGAAACAGCGCAGGCATTCAAAAGGAAATTCGACAAACTTCTCGAGACGTGTTTGTGAGAACGCAGGTAGTTAATCAAACGTGACAATGCATTTCTTTCTGTTACTTTATTTCAGACACAAGAACCCAGAACCCCTCGATTTTTTTTTCAACGTTTATTCTTCGACCGCGACGTCCTTTCCCACGTGCGATACGTAGATTCCGTCCAAGAACTTTCGAATATCTTTCCTCTTCACGAGCACGGACTGGTGAATTAGTGCGGCTAGAAAAAAATCGGTCACGTGAGCCCAAAATAAGTGACGTCGTCAAACCTGATTGGGTGACCAATTCGAGATTAATCCCGCGCAAAATAAGTTCGTCCTTCTGCGCTTTCGACGATTCGCACGTGACTCCCGGTCTCATCGCCACTCGTCGAATGAATTTCTCGCCGAGAAAATTGCGTATTTCGACCTCCTTATTCTGAACGACGTTGATATTGATGGGAAAGTGAGCGTAGACGGAGCGCATCTTGACTATGTAGCCCTAAACGTCGCGCTGGGATCCCTTTCAGGGAAACGTCCTTTTTTTCTTGCTTACCTTCGTCACGCCGACTATCATGTTCGTTATGTGGCTGCAGATCGTTCGCAGGCAGGCCAATTCCTTGCGCGAAGCGAACCAAATGTCGATTCGAAGCGACTTTGGCGATAGTCGCGTCATTTCCATCTTGACGTGCTTGAAACTGCGTTGAAGCGTGCCGCGCGGACCCTTTACCGTCACTTTCCGACTCTTGAAGGTCAGTTGGACTAGAATCGAAGTGTTCGGTAATCGTTCGAGAGGAATCTACGCGTCTACGGTTACCTTCGGAAGGAATGGACACTGTCCGGCTGGCTAGAATCGTTTTCATCGTCTAGAAACGGAGAAATAGTCAATTCCGAGCAGTAAAAAGGTAAAGACAGGCTCTCTCAAAGTGAGATTGCCCCGATACTCACAGCTTAGAAAGACCCCTACGAGAAGAACCACGCCAGTCGAGCTCAAAGGCGCATGCGCATCGTAAAGAAAAGGAAGTTCGAACAGACGACGAAAAATTGCATGCAATGCAATGCAGTCCGAAGCGAAATCGTCGATGTCGCAGCTACGTTGAAAAAAGACGAAACTTTCGTCGGCTTTGCAGACGTCACTAATTAATTCGCGCGGGGAACGACAAATGGCGAAGGCGACGATTTCACCGACAAAGAGCCTCGCGTGCAGCAGAAAAACGCGCCTGCACGGGGCGCAACCGGGGACTCTAACGCCGTTTCGCGACCAAACCCGATTAGCTTCTCTTTTTCCCGAGAAAAAAATTATACGCAGTCAAAAGCCGTTTAGCGTTGCCCCCTTCGCTGGCTCGACATGCTACCCATCGCTCTCCTTTCTCTCTTGTCGATCTCGATCGTTTCCCAGGGGACTGGTAATCGCTTCCCAGGCGAACGCACGCCTACGTACGTACATCTCTCTCTCTTTTTTTTTCTAGCGGCGACTTCTCCGCTCTCGTGCTTCGCCTGCAAGAACAACGCGACGTGCGACGTGTCGATCGCGTCGCTCTCCGTCGGCGATCTCGTCGAAACGCGCTGCGCTTCGACGAACGACGCGTGCCACGTCTCGTCGACGTGGCGCGGATGTCGACGTCGTTTCGCGTGCAAATCGTGCTGCGACTATTCGTTTTGCAACGCGGGGACGACGACGCCGCCCTACGCTATCTCCGACTCTTCGTTCTCGCCTGTTCGGGGGAGAGGTGCGCGAGGCATTCCGATGATGCTTGGGAGTGCGTCGAGACTTTGTCCAATTATAGAAACGCTCTATCCGTATCAGCGCTGGTGCGACGATTCGTTTCTGTGGGTTTGGGAGTATGAGACGTGCGACGGAGTTCGGAACTGCGACGACGGTTCGGATGAGACCAATTGTTCAGGTGAGTGAGTGAGTGAGTGAGTGAAAAGATTTGTATATTGAATTTTTCATCGAAGCTCCGGCCAATGCAACGACAATAGGAAAGGGCTCCCCAGCTTCTGGATTTCCTAATGAGAGTAAGCATAACAATAATACATAGATATATAATTTTATGCCTTTTAGATTCTAATTGCGATTTTGAGAGCCCGTGCCCGTGGAAGATGCGATCTGATCAGACGTGGACACGGCAAAAAGGACCTACACTATCTCTAGGGACAGGGCCTCCAGCCGATCACACGTCTGGCAACGGTACATACACAAAAATTCCCTCCATAACCAACAAACAATGCCCTACCTACCTTAGGCAACTATCTTTATGTTGAAACGAGTGGTCTTTCGAAATCAACAGCGGTCCTGTTTAGCCCCGTATTCAATTATTCCAGCGAATTTTGTCTATTTCGTTTTGCTTACTACATGGTTGGAGAGGACGTGGGATCGCTTCGGGTCGTTGCCGTCGAGAATCAAACCAAACGGGAATTGTATCGGTGGGAGAGAGTCGGCCAACAGCCCGAGGAATGGCTTATCGGCGGTCTTCCTCTACCCAACATTCGCTCTGCGTTCTATCTTGACATTATCGTGGAGCACGATTACGGTTTTAGAGGAGACGTAGCCGTTGATGATCTCGAATTCGTCAACTGCAGTCCTGGTTTGTACTGTAGCCAGTCAGTGAATTATTTTATTCCACGCTTCAGATATTTTCCTTGTGCCGTGCCCAAAGCATTCGATGCGATGCAGCGAAACGAACGTTTGCGTTGCCCCCAATCGTCTGTGCGACTTTACCGACGATTGTCTCGACGGAGAAGACGAGAATGCAACCGAATGTTGTAAGTATACTGATTAGCACTCATTAGTTTTTCGTTAATTTGCGCGTGCCAAACCGGTGGGAATATCTCTATAGCGCAAACGAGCTATATTTAAAAGTATTCTCCTCTCTCCTTAGCTACTGCACCGAGTCACTGTGACTTCGAAAATGATTTGTGCGGTTGGAAGAGTGTGCAGACGAACGACCAAAAGCCCGTCTTTTGGCATCGTCGCCAGGGCGAAACTCCTTCCCTATTCACCGGCCCCACCACCGATCACACGACAGGAAAAGGTAAAGGCAGCTTTTTTTCTTCTATCAATACGATTAATTAATTAATTAATTAATTAATTAAAACACTATCTCAGGATATTATCTTTACCTCGAGGCGAGCTCGTACTCCCCCGGCGATCGAGCCACTCTCCGGAGCGGCGTCTACGATCCGCCGTTCGACGACGATTGCACGTTTCGTTTCTATCACAGCATGCACGGCTCTCAGATCGGTATCCTTCGACTTTATATGCGCGAACTCGACGACGAAGGATCACTCGTACGAGAACGAGTCCTATACGCTCGCGCCGGCAACGCCGGTCTAGGCTGGAGTCGAGCGGAGATTCCTATACACACAAATCGCTCATTCGAAGTAAGTTTTTTTAGAAAAAATTCTTGTGTTTAGATTTTGACGTTTTTTTTACAGTTGTACCTTGATGCTGAAAGAGGTGGGAATTTCATTGGCGATATTGCTATTGACGACCTCTCGTTTGGCCCGGGCTGTGCCAACAGGTCTTTCTATCAACCGGATAGAATACGTAAGATATTTATTACAGGGTTCTGCTCTTTTTCAACGCAAGTGAGATGCCACATCATTTTATGGCATCTCGCGCATTTAGTACCATTATACTGTGGAAACGGGCACAGTACCGGAAGTTTTTATCATACCCTGCCCATTGGTCCTATAGGTAATTTGACGAGAAACGGGTCGAATAGTCTAACGTTTTCGTCGGATTGTTGCTCACATGCAACGCACGTTTCACTTGCCCTTTATAGAAGCGGACGTAGCACCTTGATTTTGCTGACCAAGCGTACTGCCGTAACTGCGTATTCGTTTGCTTTTCGCGTCCAAATAGCGACTCAATGTCTTTAGAAGAGACCCACAATGCATTTTGCGACCGATTCATCGCTTCTACTTCTCGTATTAGGGCATTTCGTAGCAACGCGATGATTGACGTCATGCGTTGCTCAATGTCGCGTGACAAGGCGTGCCTGGCGTACGTAGCACACATTCCGCTTTCATTTTCGCGTTTTGAATTGATTTTCGATAAAATTTCGTTTGTTTTTGTCGTCAGAAATGCATTTGCAGCCGATTGGCAACGGTTTTTGATTGTGAATAGCTGCAGTCGTATGGTCCCAGTCGCGTCTGAGTATAAATATTTAGCCAGCGTGTTGCTTATCAGATGGAGCAGAGCAGAGCTCGTGGCTAGGATAGAAGGGAGACTGGCAACACTCCCCAATGCTGGCGGAGTACGTACACCGCCTGCCGGAATATATACACCGCCTGCCGGAATATATACACCGCCTGCGGGCGGAGTACGTACACCGCCTGCCGGAATATATACACCGCCTGCCGAAATATATACACCGCCTGCCGGAATATATATACACCGCCTGCCGAAATATATACACCGCCTGACGGCGGAGTACGTACACCGCTTGCCGGAATATATACACCGCCTGCCGGCGGAGTACGTACACCGCTTGCCGGAATATATACACCGCCTGCCGGAATATATACACCGCCTGCCGGCAGAGTACGTACACCGCCTGCCGGAATATATACACCGCCTGCCGAAATATATACACCGCCTGACGGCGGAGTACGTACACCGCCTGCCGGAATATATACACCGCCTGCCGAAATATATACACCGCCTGACGGCGGAGTACGTACACCGCTTGCCGGAATATATACACCGCCTGCCGGCGGAGTACGTACACCGCCTGCCGGAATATATACACCGCCTGCCGAAATATATACACCGCCTGCCGGCGGAGTACGTACACCGTCTGCCTGAATATATACACCGCCTGCCGGAATATATACACCGCCTGCCGGCGGAGTACGTACACCGCCTGCCGGAATATATACACCGCCTGCCGAAATATATACACCGCCTGCCGGCGGAGTACGTACACCGCCTGCCGAAATATATACACCGCCTGCCGGCGGAGTACGTACACCGCTTGCCGGAATATATACACCGCCTGCCGGCAGAGTACGTACACCGCCTGCCGGAATATATACACCGCCTGCCGGCGGAGTACGTACACCGTCTGCCTGAATATATACACCGCCTGCCGGAATATATACACCGCCTACCGAAATATATACACCGCCTAACGGCGGAGTACGTACACCGCCTGCCGGAATATATACACCGCCTGCCGGAATATATACACCGCCTGCCGAAATATATACACCGCCTCCGAAATATATACACCGAAATATATACACCGCCTGCCGAAATATATACACCGCCTGCCGAAATATATACACCGCCTGCCGGAATATATACACCGCCTGCCGGAATATATACACCGCCTGCCGGCGGAGTACGTACACCGCCTGCCTGAATATATACACCGCCTGCCGGAATATATACACCGCCTGCCGAAATATATACACCGCCTGACGGCGAAGTACGTACACCGCCTGCCGGAATATATACACCGCCTGCCGAAATATATACACCGCCTGCCGGAATATATACACCGCCTACCGAAATATATACACCGCCTAACGGCGGAGTACGTACACCGCCTGCCGGAATATATACACCGCCTGCCGAAATATATACACCGCCTGCCGGCGGAGTACGTACACCGCCTGCCGAAATATATACACCACCTGCCGGCGGAGTACGTACACCGCTTGCCGGAATATATACACCACCTGCCGAAATATATACACCACCTGCCGGAATATATACACCGCCTGCCGGCGGAGTACGTACACCGCCTGCCGGAATATATACACCGCCTGCCGAAATATATACACCGCCTGCCGGCAGAGTACGTACACCGCCTGCCGGAATATATACACCACCTGCCGAAATATATACACCGCCTGCGGGCGGAGTACGTACACCGCCTGCCGGAATATATACACCGCCTGCCGAAATATATACACCGCCTGCGGGCGGAGTACGTACACCGCCTGCCGGAATATATACACCGCCTGCCGAAATATATACACCGCCTGCCGGAATATATATACACCGCCTGCCGAAATATATACACCGCCTGACGGCGGAGTACGTACACCGCTTGCCGGAATATATACACCGCCTGCCGGCGGAGTACGTACACCGCTTGCCGGAATATATACACCGCCTGCCGGAATATATACACCGCCTGCCGGCAGAGTACGTACACCGCCTGCCGGAATATATACACCGCCTGCCGAAATATATACACCGCCTGACGGCGGAGTACGTACACCGCCTGCCGGAATATATACACCGCCTGCCGAAATATATACACCGCCTGACGGCGGAGTACGTACACCGCTTGCCGGAATATATACACCGCCTGCCGGCGGAGTACGTACACCGCCTGCCGGAATATATACACCGCCTGCCGAAATATATACACCGCCTGCCGGCGGAGTACGTACACCGTCTGCCTGAATATATACACCGCCTGCCGGAATATATACACCGCCTGCCGGCGGAGTACGTACACCGCCTGCCGGAATATATACACCGCCTGCCGAAATATATACACCGCCTGCCGGCGGAGTACGTACACCGCCTGCCGAAATATATACACCGCCTGCCGGCGGAGTACGTACACCGCTTGCCGGAATATATACACCGCCTGCCGGCAGAGTACGTACACCGCCTGCCGGAATATATACACCGCCTGCCGGCGGAGTACGTACACCGTCTGCCTGAATATATACACCGCCTGCCGGAATATATACACCGCCTACCGAAATATATACACCGCCTAACGGCGGAGTACGTACACCGCCTGCCGGAATATATACACCGCCTGCCGGAATATATACACCGCCTGCCGAAATATATACACCGCCTCCGAAATATATACACCGAAATATATACACCGCCTGCCGAAATATATACACCGCCTGCCGAAATATATACACCGCCTGCCGGAATATATACACCGCCTGCCGGAATATATACACCGCCTGCCGGCGGAGTACGTACACCGCCTGCCTGAATATATACACCGCCTGCCGGAATATATACACCGCCTGCCGAAATATATACACCGCCTGACGGCGAAGTACGTACACCGCCTGCCGGAATATATACACCGCCTGCCGAAATATATACACCGCCTGCCGGAATATATACACCGCCTACCGAAATATATACACCGCCTAACGGCGGAGTACGTACACCGCCTGCCGGAATATATACACCGCCTGCCGAAATATATACACCGCCTGCCGGCGGAGTACGTACACCGCCTGCCGAAATATATACACCACCTGCCGGCGGAGTACGTACACCGCTTGCCGGAATATATACACCACCTGCCGAAATATATACACCACCTGCCGGAATATATACACCGCCTGCCGGCGGAGTACGTACACCGCCTGCCGGAATATATACACCGCCTGCCGAAATATATACACCGCCTGCCGGCAGAGTACGTACACCGCCTGCCGGAATATATACACCACCTGCCGAAATATATACACCGCCTGCGGGCGGAGTACGTACACCGCCTGCCGGAATATATACACCGCCTGCCGAAATATATACACCGCCTGCGGGCGGAGTACGTACACCGCCTGCCGGAATATATACACCGCCTGCCGAAATATATACACCGCCTGCCGGAATATATACACCGCCTGCCGAAATATATACACCGCCTGCGGGCGGAGTACGTACACCGCCTGCCGGAATATATACACCACCTGCCGAAATATATACACCGCCTGCGGGCGGAGTACGTACACCGCCTGCCGGAATATATACACCGCCTGCCGGCGGAGTACGTACACCGCCTGCCGGAATATATACACCGCCTGCCGGCGGAGTACGTACACCGCCTACCGAAATATATACACCGCCTGCCGGCGGAGTACGTACACCGCCTGCCGAAATATATACACCGCCTGCGGGCGGAGTACGTACACCGCCTGCCGAAATATATACACCGCCTGCGGGCGGAGTACGTACACCGCCTGCCGGAATATATACACCGCCTGCCGGCGGAGTACGTACACCGCCTACCGAAATATATACACCGCCTGCCGGCGGAGTACGTACACCGCCTGCCGGCGGAGTACGTACACCGCCTGCCGGAATATATACACCGCATGCCGAAATATATACACCGCCTGCGGGCGGAGTACGTACACCGCCTGCCGGAATATATACACCGCCTGCCGAAATATATACACCGCCTGCCGGAATATATACACCGCCTGCCGAAATATATACACCGCCTGCCGGCAGAGTACGTACACCGCCTACCGAAATATATACACCGCCTGACGGCGGAGTACGTACACCGCCTGCCGGAATATATACACCGCCTGCCGAAATATATACACCGCCTGCGGGCGGAGTACGTACACCGCCTGCCGGAATATATACACCGCCTGCCGAAATATATACACCGCCTGCCGGCGGAGTACGTACACCGCCTACCGAAATATATACACCGCCTGCCGGCGGAGTACGTACACCGCCTGCCGAAATATATACACCGCCTGCCGGCGGAGTACGTACACCGCCTACCGAAATATATACACCGCCTGCCGGCAGAGTACGTACACCGCCTGCCGGAATATATACACCGCCTGCCGAAATATATACACCGCCTGACGGCGGAGTACGTACACCGCCTGCCGGAATATATACACCGCCTACCGAAATATATACACCGCCTGCCGGCAGAGTACGTACACCGCCTGCCGGAATAAATACACCGCCTGCCGAAATATATACACCGCCTGCCGGCGGAGTACGTACACCGCCTGCAGGAATATATACACCGCCTGCCGGCAGAGTACGTACACCGCCTGCCGGAATATATATACCGCCTGCCGGAATATATACCCCGCCTGACGGCGGATTACGTACACCGCCTACCGAAATATATACACCGCCTGACGGCGGAGTACGTACACCGCCTGCCGGCGGAGTACGTACACCGCCTGCCGGAATATATACACCGCCTGCCGGAATATATACACCGCCTGCCGGCAGAGTACGTACACCGCCTGCCGGAATATATACACCGCCTACCGAAATATATACACCGCCTGACGGCGGAGTACGTACACCGCCTGCCGGAATAAATACACCGCCTGCCGAAATATATACACCGCCTGCGGGCGGAGTACGTACACCGCCTGCCGGAATATATACACCACCTGCCGAAATATATACACCGCCTGCGGGCGGAGTACGTACACCGCCTGCCGGAATATATACACCGCCTGCCGAAATATATACACCGCCTGCCGGCGGAATACGTACACCGCCTACCGAAATATATACACCGCCTGCCGGCGGAGTACGTACACCGCCTGCCGAAATATATACACCGCCTACCGAAATATATACACCGCCTGCCGGCGGAGTACGTACACCGCCTGCCGGAATATATACACCGCCTGCCGGAATATATACACCGCCTGCCGGAATATATACACCGCCTGCCGGCGGAGTACGTACACCGCTTGCCGGAATATATACACCGCCTGCCGGCGGAGTACGTACACCGTCTGCCTGAATATATACACCGCCTACCGAAATATATACACCGCCTAACGGCGGAGTACGTACACCGCCTGCCGGAATATATATACCGCCTGCCGGAATATATACCCCGCCTGACGGCGGATTACGCACACCGCCTGCCGGAATATATACACCACCTGCCGAAATATATACACCGCCTGCGCGCGGAGTACGTACACCGCCTGCCGGAATATATACACCGCCTGCCGGCGGAGTACGTACACCGCCTGCCGGAATATATACACCGCCTGCCGGAATATATACACCGCCTGCCGGAATATATACACCGCCTAACGGCGGAGTACGTACACCGCCTGCCGGAATATATACACCGCCTGCCGGAATATATACACCGCCTGCCGGCAGAGTACGTACACCGCCTGCCGGAATATATACACCGCCTACCGAAATATATACACCGCCTGACGGCGGAGTACGTACACCGCCTACCGGAATAAATACACCGCCTGCCAGCGGAGTACGTACACCGCCTGCCGGAATATATACACCGCCTGCCGGCGGAGTACGTACACCGCCTGCCGGAATATATACACTACCTGCCGAAATATATACACCGCCTGCGGGCGGAGTACGTACACCGCCTGCCGGAATATATACACCGCCTGCCGAAATATATACATCGCCTGCCGGAATATATACACCGCCTGCCGAAATATATACACCGCCTGACGGCGGAGTACGTACACCGCTTACCGGAATATATACACCGCCTGCCGGAATATATACACCGCCTGCCGAAATATATACACCGCCTGCCGAAATATATACACCGCCTGCCGAAATATATACACCGCCTGCCGGAATATATACACCGCCTGCCGGCGGAGTACGTACACCGCCTGCCGGAATATATACACCGCCTGCCGGCGGAGTACGTACACCGCCTGCCGGAATATATACACCGCCTGCCGGCGGAGTACGTACACCGCCTGCCGGAATATATACACCGCCTGCCGGAATATATACACCGCCTACCGAAATATATACACCGCCTGCCGGCGGAGTACGTACACCGCCTGCCGGAATATATACACCGCCTGCCGAAATATATGCACCGCCTGACGGCGGAGTACGTACACCGCCTGCCGGAATATATACACCGCCTGACGGCGGAGTACGTACACCGCTTGCCGGAATATATACACCGCCTGCCGGAATATATACACCGCTTACCGAAATATATACACCGTCTGACGGCGGAGTACGTACACCGCTTGCCTGAATATATACACCGCCTGCCGAAATATATACACCGCCTGCCGGCGGAGTACGTACACCGCTTGCCGGAATATATACACCGCCTGACGGCGGAGTACGTACACCGCCTGCCGGAATATATACGCCGCCTGCTCCGATATATACACCGCCTGCCGGCGGAGTACGTACACCGCCTACCGAAATATATACACCGCCTGACGGCGGAGTACGTACACCGCCTGCCGGAATATATACACCGCCTGCCGGCGGAGTACGTACACCGCTTGCCGGAATATATACACCGCCTGCCGGCGGAGTACGTACACCGCCTGCCGGAATATATACACCGCCTGCCTGAATATATACACCGCCTGACGGCGGAGTACGTACACCGCCTGCCGGAATATATACACCGCCTGCCGGAATATATACACCGCCTGCCGGCGGAGTACGTACACCGCTTGCCTGAATATATACACCACCTGCCGGAATATATACACCGCCTGCCGGCCGAGTACGTACACCGCCTGCCGGAATATATACACCGCCTGCCGAAATATATACACCGCCTGACGGCGGAGTACGTACACCGCCTGCCGGAATATATACGCCGCCTGCTCCGATATATACACCGCCTTCCGGCGGAGTACGTACACCGCCTGCCGAAATATATACACCGCCTGCCGGCGGAGTGCGTACACCACCTGCCTGAATATATACACCGCCTGCCTGAATATATACACCGCCTGCCGAAATATATACACCGCCTGCCGGAATATATACACCGCCTCCGAAATATATACACCGCCTGCCGAAATATATACACCGCCTGCCGGCGGAGTGCGTACACCACCTGCCTGAATATATACACCGCCTGCCTGAATATATACACCGCCTGCCGAAATATATACACCGCCTGCCGGAATATATACACCGCCTCCGAAATATATACACCGCCTGCCGGAATATATACACCGCCTGACGGCGGAGTACGTACACCGCCTGCCGGAATATATACACCGCCTGCCGGAATATATACACCGCCTGCCGGAATATATACACCGCCTGCCGGCAGAGTACGTACACCGCCTGCCGGAATATATACACCGCCTACGGAAATATATACACCGCCTGACGGCGGAGTACGTACACCGCCTGTCGGAATATATACACCGCCTACCGAAATATATACACCGCCTGACGGCGGAGTACGTACACCGCCTGCCGGAATATATACACCGCCTGCCGAAATATATACACCGCCTGCCGGCGGAGTACGTACACCGCCTGCCGGAATATATACACCGCCTACCGAAGTATATACACCGCCTGACGGCGGAGTACGTACACCGCCTGCCGGAATATATACACCGCCTGCTCCGATATATACACCGCCTGCCGGCGGAGTACGTACACCGCGTGCCGAAATATATACACCGCCTTCCGGCGGAGTACGTACACCGCCTGCCGAAATATATACACCGCCTGCCGGCGATGTACGTACACCGCCTGCCGGAATATATACACCGCCTGCCGGCGGAGTACGTACACCGCCTGCCGGAATATATACACCGCCTGCCGAAATATATACACCGCCTGACGGCGGAGTACGTACACCGCCTGCCGGAATATATACACCGCCTGCCGAAATATATACACCGCCTGCCGGCAGAGTACGTACACCGCCTGCCGGAATATATACACCACCTGCCCGCGGAGTACGTACACCGCCTGCCGGAATATATACACCGCCTACCGAAATATATACACCGCCTGGCGGCGGAGTACGTACACCGCCTGCCGGAATATATACACCGCCTATCGAAATATATACACCGCCTGACGGCGGAGTGCGTACACCGCCCGCCGGAATATATACACCGCCTGCCGGCAGAGTACGTACACCGCCTGCCGGAATATATACACCGCCTGCCGGAATATATACACCGCCTACCGAAATATATACACCGCCTGCCGGCGGAGTACGTACACCGCCTACCGAAATATATACACCGCCTGACGGCGGAGTACGTACACCGCCTGCCGAAATATATACACCGCCTGCCGGCGGAGTACGTACACCACCTGCCTGAATATATACACCGCCTGCCGAAATATATACATCGGGCACCGGCGGAGTACGTACACCGCCTGCCGGAATATATACACCGCTTGCCGGAATATATACACTGCCTGCCGGAATATATACACCGCCTGTTGGAATATATACACCGCCTGTTGGAATATATACACCGCCGGCCGGAATATATACACCGCCTGCCGGCGGAGTACGTACACCACCTGCCTGAATATATACACCGCCTGCCGAAATATATACATCGGCTGCCGGCGGAGTACGTACACCGCCTGCCGGAATATATACACCGCTTGCCGGAATATATACACCGCCTGCCGGAATATATACACCGCCTGTTGGAATATATACACCGCCTGTTGGAATATATACACCGCCGGCCGGAATATATACACCGCCTGCCGGCGGAGTACGTACACCGCCTGCCGGATTATATACACCGCCTGCCGGCGGAGTACGTACACCGCCTGCCCCAAGACTTGAGGCACTATGGCCCGGTGGTCGCCTCATTCCTCCAGCGCGGAAATGCCAACATTATCCTCAATAAGATCAGAGCTATTTTGCCATCTTCGACGGACCGTTTGTCATCGTACGCGGCCAACACCGATTTTCGGTGTTTTGGCGGAGTACAACACTAGGACATCTTCCCTTCCCTTCCCCGTTTCGTTAGTTCCCTCTATGTATTTCGTTCAAATGCCTGCCGATGTTTAGTTAGTTGCCTCCCTCAGTAGATTAGTTAAGATTATTATTAATTATACTTACTTGACAAGGGTGTAACATTGCACGCCTTCCTAGTTCTCGCATCTCTCTCCCAGCTCCTGGGGCACCTCTGTCACCGGATAGACCTCCATAGCACCGTCTTCCGTGTGGTTTGTGTCAAGTGTCGGTATTTTTTTCAATTTTTTTAAAAGTTCTGTACGCGAGAAGACGCGTTTTTGAGCTCGTGGCGGTCAAACGACGAGTCTGTAAGCTTTTTACCCCCAAAGGGGACCCTTCGCCCAATCCACAACTATCGAAGTCCTTTACCCAAACCTTCACATTTCATAGGCAAAGGAACTGGTTTTTGCAGTTTACAGCCACTCTTAACAAGTAAAAACCCGGTTTCTCAACACTTTTGCTTCACACTTAAAAAAATTCTCGGCGGAACTATTAATCTAATTTGACTGAACTTTCTCGTTTTAGCTATTCCGACTGCTAACTGCAGTTTTGAAAGCAATTTCTGCGGGTGGACGAATGATGATACTAATCTTCTAATGTGGTTACGTCATCGAGATTCGACTCCGTCTTTGGGCACTGGGCCCGACGGCGATCACACGCTGGGAACGCTTAGCGGTTACTTCGCTTTCGTCGAGGTGTCTGGATTCAGTCGTGGCGCCAAAGGAATGCTGATAAGTCCGTTTGTGGCGTTTTCAAATTCGACGTTGCGCTTCGCTTTTTGGTATCACATGTACGGAGAGGATATTGGCTGTCTTAGCGTCGGAATCCGATGTTACGACGCGAAGCAAAACTACGTGGCGTATTTTGAAAAACAATTGTGGAGGAAGTGCAGTGACCAGGGTCTCGAGTGGTTACAAGCCATCGTACCAATAGGCCTATGCAAGACGGGCGACTCATTTCAGGTCAGTATAAAACACTGTGGAACGATATTGAATCTATTTATCTAAGTTCTTCTTATGTGCTAGGTTGTCATGACTGCCGAGTTTGGCTTTGGTTTTACAGGTGATATTGCTATTGATGACGTGGACTTTTATTCTCCATTGGAGAATTGTGAGACGAGCATTTTTTTGCGCAATAGAATTAAGCGATTTTTTTCTCTCTCTCTGCTAGCTCCGTGTCCTTCGAAATTTCACTGTGCCGGCGCGATCGACGGCGAATGCGTCGACGCCTCGACTGTGTGCGACTTCAAAGACGACTGTTCAAATCGTCGAGACGAGAGCCAGTGTTGTGAGAAGAAAAATCGGACTTTCGTCGCGCGAAATTGTACCACGGTTATTATCATTTAGCCTACGGATGCGATTTTGAAACCGGCTGGTGCCACTGGAATCGATTCCGACGCGACTCGTACACGTACGTATTCCGCAGACAGAACGACAATAGTGGATCAGGTTCCACGAGCGATTTCACTTCTTCCGGAAGTAAGCAGGACAACGACCCCCCCCAAAAAAACTAATAGCGAAGAGAAAATAGATTTCTACCTCGTCGCCGAAACGAGTCCGCTGACGGGAATCGGTTCGCACGCCGAGCTGCAGAGCACGACATTCGGTCGAAGTCACGCGAACTGCACGATCGCTCTCGCCTACTACATGAACGAGCGAAACGTCGGAACGCTGTCGATCAGCGTCAAGACAGCGTCGTCGCGCTATCGCCACCTGAAGAGTCTCGTCGGCGTGCAGGGATCCGGCTGGAAAGAAACGTCTGTCGTCGTCGGAGAGCACGTCGGATTTCAAATCGTCGTTCAGGCGACGGCGGGATATGGATCGCAGATGTCGGGAGGGGATATCGCTATTGATGATATCAGGTTTAGTGACTGCGTTCCAGGTGCGAGAGATTCGCGTTGAGAACATAAATACGTTATGATTTATTGATTTTTTATAGCGCCTGCCGACGGTTGCGTCGTAGGCGAATTCGCCTGCGGAAACGGACGATGCATTTCCGCCGATTACGTCTGCGATTTCGAAGACGACTGTTTCGACGGCAGCGACGAAATTCAATGCCGTACGCCGAACTAAAACTCGCAAAAAGAAAATCGGTTTTTTTCATACTTCGATATGTTCTAGCCAACGTTCCGGGCACGTGCGACTTCGAGATCAGTCGCTGCGGTTGGACGTCTCCCGACGATTCCCTTTTCCGACGGGTATGGCTACGTCATCGGGGTCGAACGCTTTCGGTGTCAACGGGACCCGCGTTTGATCACACGCGACAGGATAACACGGGTAGGGTGGAGGCCCGGGCAAATCGTATAGGGACATCTCTCAGAGACTACGTCTTTTAGGTTATTATCTCTACGCCGAGTCGTCCATGCCCGACAAATTGACGTCGCAGCTGGACTACCTCTACACGTATCCGCCCGTCGTCGACGGCAGCTGCGTATTCCGCTTCTGGTATCACATGTGGGGCAGGCACATGGGAACGCTACAGGTACACACTCGTTTTTCATGATAAATAAATAATAGATAAATTCTATTTCGGATTTACTTTTAGCTCGTGCTGACGCAAAGGCCCGAAGTCGGAGTCTTCGGCGCACCCAAGGTGATATTCGAAGTTTCCGGTAACCAAGGAAATCATTGGCATCGAGCTGGATTGAAGATCTACAGCAGTCAACCCTACACGTTGCAATTTAGAATAGCGTTCCAGTCGACGAGACTTTTCATGTCCGATATTGCATTGGACGACATTTCTCTGACTAAAGGCTGCGAGACGGGAGGTGGGCGCTTCGTAGGATAGGAGTACTGTCTAATTTTTTCAATTAGGTGCGCCCACTCTTCCTGTATGTCCGCTCGGACAATTTCAGTGCGAAAATCGACTGTGCGTTTGGAAATCGTGGCGCTGCGACGGAGTGAACGACTGTGGCGACAATTCTGACGAGGATCGATGCACATGTAAGAGAGGAGAGGGGTTCGACGGTTTTTTTATCGTTTACGTTTACCTAGCTTTGAAATCGAATTGCAAGTCGTTCGAGATCTCTTGTTCCAATCAAACCGCGTCGCAGTGCGTCTCGTTGTCGCGCGTTTGCGACGGGACTGACGATTGCGAGAAGGGTTTTGACGAGATGCATTGCCAACGTAAACATTTATTAGTAAATTCGGTTCGTCGAGATAAAATTTCTTGCAGACGCTTGCAGCGGCGAGTTTCAATGCAACGACGGCAGCTGCTTGGCTTGGAAGAGCGTCTGCGACTTCCGAAACGACTGTTTGGACTTCTCAGACGAAAACGAATTGAGATGCGGTAGGTGGGGCCCCCTTAATTCTACACGTGCATCGTCATTTATCTCTTCCACAGCGAGGCAGTCGAGCTACTGCGACTTCGAGAGCGGCCCCTGCGATTGGTACAACGTCTTCGACGACGATTTCGATTGGCGGGGCGATTGGGGTGGTCTAGAGGGAGCCCAAGGTTTTCCTTTTTTCTCTCTCTCTCTCTCTTCCCTAAATAATCGTCTCGATTCCTTTTTACGCTATAGGTCGTTATTGGTTTGTCGAGACGTATGGGTTCCGTGCCGGCGATGCGGCCGTTCTGCGGAGCGTTTCCTTCGAACCGTCACGCGGCGATTGCTGGATTTCTTTCGACGCGTACTTGACTGACGACAGCGACGGAAAATTGGAGCTCTTTCTCGTCGAGAGCGATGCCAGCGATTCGACTCTATTGATTCGCCTTCAAAATGCGTCTCTATGGAGCAAGTACTCAGCACCAATAAATGCTACTAATTCTTACTGGGTATGTACGAAAAACGAGTTTAATTTCGTGTTCACGTTTGAGCGTGCGTGTAGCTGGAATTCAGATCAATTATGGGATTAAAAGAGAATGGAAACATGGCGTTGGATAATGTCGCACTCAGCGCGGGCTGTTCGGGAAAAGGTATGGAGAAAATCGTGCGATATTTAATTATTTTGATCATACGTTTTTTTTTTCTAGTTCTGGTCAACGATTCAATATTTGGTACAAAAAGTTGAGAGGTAACGTTATTCGTAGTGATAAATCGTTGACGTAGCTTTATCCAATGCGACGTGCGACTTCGAACGGGGCATGTGCGCTTGGGAAAACGCGTGGAACAACTCGGCTCACTGGAGACGATATTCGAGAGAAGAGCCAGTCGCCACAATGCCACGCTTCGGTCCGTCACACGATCACACACTCAAGACAACCAAAGGTAAAAAAATCATATAAAAAATTCTGTATCCTAGAGAATTTGGTTTTCTGTCTGCAAGGTCACTACGCGTGTCTTGCTGTAAAAAAAGGAACTACGGGCGATGGAAGTCTCGTTTCGCCCGTTCTTGAGAGAACCGAATCGTCAAAGCGATTGACGTTTTGGTATCACTTATACGGTCCCAGTGCACCGTGCCTGCGCGTGTTCGTTACGTGCGCTCGGCTTACGCATCGCCTCTGGCAACTATGCGGCAATCAGAATCCGTCGTGGAAAATCGCTCGTGCGACGATTCCGCCTCTTTGCGTTCGTTACCAATTGACGTTCACGTCGTCCGGCAACGGGAGTCGGTTCGGCGACGTGTGTCTTGACGACGTCGCCTTCGACGGAAGTTCCGTATCAGGTGAGTAAAGGAGAAATTTTTTAAACTACACTATATATATATATATATATAATTAAGATTTGCCGTGCGGACCGAAGCGTTTTCAGTGCGACAACGGTTACTGCGTTCACGAGAATCGGAGATGCGATTTCGCGAGCGATTGCAGCGACGGTTCCGACGAAATCGACTGCAGTAAGTTTTCGCAAACACTTCCATCCTATAGAGAAACATCAAACGAATGATTCTTCTTCATATTAGCGACCGATTGCACTTTCGAAATAGACGCGTGCAACTGGAGATACGACGACTCTTCGTGGCGAAAACTTCTTTGGAAGAGAGTAACTGTCGCGAACGACAAACACCTACGCAATTCAGCTATAAAACCGACGGGCGATCATACAACGGGAAGTCCAACAGGTACCCGAATTTTCTTACGCTATCTTTTTCGATTTTTTTGATATCTGTTAATTGCAGGTCATTTTTTGTTTGCTAAAGCGTTGTTTCTGTCTCCTGTCGAGGACGACGTCGCCGAGATTCGGTCGAAACGATTCGGACGAAGTGGCGACGGTTGCACGATCGAATTCTATTATTTCGTCTACGGCGGCAACACGAGTCATCTATCCGTTCTCGTTCGTTCGTCGCGCTCGCGCGGACTTCCCAATCGCCGCGTGTGGACGCCGTCGGACGGCGGCGGCGGCGGCGGCGGCGGCGGATGGAAAAAAGGCGCGGCGAAAATTGGTCGCGTTCACGATTTCGAAGTCGTTTTCGTCGTGCGAGGCGGCAACGGCGGTTGGAATCTCGGCGTCGCCTTGGATGATATTCGCTTTGAAAACTGTTCATATCGCGGTAAGAATGACTACCGGTATATCCGATTTTCTTGATTAATTCTGGCGTTTCTTCCGAAAAGGAGACGACAAAGGCGACGATTGTACGACCGGATTTCTTTGCGGCACGGGCGTCTGCATCAACGCGAGTCGCGTTTGCGACTACGCTTTCGACTGCGGCGACGGCAGCGACGAGTCGAACTGCGGTAAAAAGCGAACGTGTTGCATAGTCAAAAGAAGAATCTCTTCTTTTAGTTGACGTTATCGGTCGATGCAGTTTTACCGGTCGTTCGTCCTGCGGCTGGTACAACGAACCGTTGAAAAAATGGAGCGCTTTTTGGGTGGTCAACTTGGGACGATTATTCGGCGTCGATACTGGTTCCCTGACCGACGTGACAGGCGACGGTTACTTCCTCTATACGAACACGTATTTTGCGTTGCCCGGAGAAAAGTATCGCTACGTCAGTCCGCTTTATCCACCCAATATCGATGGCTCGTGTCGCTTCACGTTCTGGTTTCATATGTTTGGAAAAGAGATTACTAATTTGACAGTAAGAGTATATATATACTGTAGATTTTAGTTTTTTATCTTTGATTTTCTCTAGCTTTATGCGGAAGAGGAGAAGGGACCTGTGCGTCATCGATTGTGGACGCGAAGCGGCAATCAAGGCGCCGCGTGGCAATTCGCCGAAGCGTCCGTCTTCGTAACGACGTCGAATTTCCGATTCGCTTTCGAATCGTTTCGCGGAATCGGTCCGTCGAGCGAAGTGAATATCGACGGATTGTCGCCGTCAATTGAATGCGAGAAAGGGGGTAAGGAAAAATCTACGTATAAAAGGCGTTGAGACTAACGGCTGGTATACAGGGGTCCCCGTGTGTGGCGTCGGTTATCAACAATGTCCAGCCACCGGCGAGTGTTTACCATCGAGATGGTGGTGCGATGGATCGTCGGATTGTCGTTCCGATCGAGACGAATTTAATTGTCCTCGTAAGCACAAGTCGATTGGTTTTTTCGACTCTCTGCGAGATTTCGTCTTTACTTATATAGCCGCTTCTTCTCCTTGCTGGGCGTATCAGTTTCCTTGCGATCGACCCACTGCGAATGGAACGTGCGTTTGGAAGGATCTCTGGTGCGACGGGGAGAACGACTGCGCTGATGGGTCCGACGAGAGAAACTGTCCCGGTCAGTCGTTACGTGAGCGCTGAACGACTTTTTCTTTACTATTGATTTATAGTTGGCGACGACAACGTGGGAATTTCTATCCATGGAAAACGCTATCCTAGTAAGAAATTAACGAGCCAAGAATTTCGCTTTTCGTTTCATTTTCGCTATAGCGAATTCCCTGTGCACGTTCGAAAGAGACGAATGCGGATGGATCGAAGGAACGGACGATGACACGGACTGGCAGCGATGGCGAGGACCGACTCGCGTAAACGACACGGGACCAGACGTGGACCACACACTGAAATCTTCAAAAGGTAAATATGTATAAATATTGATTAATATTGGTGATTTTTCGTTTTTAGGACACTTTCTTTTGATGGAAAGCGCTTCATTGCGAGTTGGCGCTCGAGCGGTTTGGCTCAGTTCGCTATTCACTGCGACGGGGTGGAATTGTTCCATGTCCTTCGCCTATCACATGCGCGGAAGGGGCGCGGGTGCGCTCTCGGTTCAGATACGACCGACGGCAATCGGACTGTCGCCTGCGATCGCGTGGAAAGTGAGCGGCGACAAGGGCTCGTCGTGGCACGAGCAAACGTTGGACGTGAGCGCCGCGGACGTCGACGGGCCTTTTCGATTCGCCTTCGTCGGCGAACGAGGAACGACGGAAACGTCTCAAATTGCTATCGACGACGTGGCGTTTAAGAATTGCAATCCAGGTATTATCACAGCTCAAAACACGGATCTTTTGTCATTATGTTTTTTTTCCTATAGCGTTGAAATTGCCGCGGTGTGATCGAACGACCGACTACCAATGTCACTCCGGTAAGTGCGTGCTTCGCGATCAGTTATGCGACTTTGTCGACGATTGCGGAGACGGCAGCGACGAAATCGAGTCCGAATGCGGTGAGTATAGATATTTTCTTCTTGAATTCGTCTCATTTCTTCTTCCCCGCGCAGTCAACGCTACAGGACGATGCAACTTTGAAATCGATTTATGCGATTGGGTAAGCAACTTCGGCTTCAGTTGGCTACCAAGTCCATCGAAAAACGATCCGCTACCGGACAGCAGCCGCGGTATACGAAAAGAGAAAGTATTTAATTAAAATCTTCATCATTGATTTTTTTTCTTCTTTCAGGGAGGTATCTATATCTTCGTCTCCTTCCTCCGACTCGGTCCGGCGAAGTCGCTCGTTTGACTAGTGGCCTGTACATCCGATCGCGACGGGGAGCGTGCGTGGCTCGCTTTTACTTTCGTCTCTCCGGCTCCGGCGAGCTGGGCTTGTACTATGAGATCGCGAACGGGTCGCAACGCGTCCGGGCGTGGAGCGTCGAAGGAGATCAAGGGGACTCGTGGCATAGAGTCGCCGTTTCTCTGTCCGTTGATGAATCTTTTGTCGTAAGGAATTCGGTGTCGATTTATTGGGAAATTTAGTCTCCTTTGTAGTTCGTAGTTGAAGGAAAGGCGGGTAATCTAAGCGGCGGTGAGATTGGTTTCGACGACTTTTCGCTCGGCGAAAATTGCAGGAAACCCGGTAAGAAGAGAATGACGTCAGAAACGCTTAAAATTTCAAACAAAATTCTCTCCCACTCGCACGCAGTGTCAAATTCGTCGCTTTCCAAAGGTAAATCACGCGAAGAAGCGACGACGAAAAACGTAGGAATCCCTTTTCTTCCTCTGCGCAGTTCTTCAGCCCAACTGCGACTTCGAGAGCTCCTGCGTCAACTGGAGTCACTCCATCCACGACGCCGACATCGTTTGGGTCATTCGCAGCGGCGAGAACGCTTCCGGACCCATTTTCGATCGCACTACGATGTCAAAAAGTGGTCGATATCTCTACTTGAATTCCTCCCGTGGCCTTCCCGGTCATCGTGCCGGTTACGTGAGCTCGCACATGCAGACAAGGGACTGGGGCAGCTCGATGACCTTCTGGTACTTCATGTTCGGTAAATCGGTCGGCTGTTTGTCTCTTTCGGTGTTTTGCCCGCTTTTCGGCGCGGTGGAGGCGTGGAAGCGGTGCGGGAGTCAAGGCTACGCGTGGAGAAAAGCCGTCGTCGAAATAACGCACTTTCGATGCAGTTCGTTCGAAGTTCACTTCATCGGCGAACAGAGCGACGGCTCGTCGAGAGATATAGCAATTGATGACATATCGTTTAGCAGTCGTCGTCGTAAGAATCGTATCGATGCGATGAAATGTTTTTTTTTAAATCTTAGTTCTTAGGCGATTTCTGCCTTCCGATGCACGAGTGTGGCAATTATTCGTGCATCGATGAAGAAAAAGTGTGCAATTTTGTCGCCGACTGCTTTGATCGTTCCGACGAGAGCGAATGCGGTGACCCTATATTATATTATTATTATTAATATCTTTTTCTTGTGCTAATGCGTTCTTTTTTTGGTTCTTCGCAGCTTCGAGTTGCGACTTTGAGAGGGGTACCTGCTACTGGGAAGCCGCGTCGACTTCGTCTTATAGTTGGTATCGAAAAATTGACGAAAATTCAATTTCTGGTAAACCGGTCAATTCTGCTAGTGTGCATTCGTTTTGTAATTACTCTTAGGGTATTATTTGTATGCTTTTCGACCGTTTGATTTGCCGGGTGAAGCGATTCTGGAATCGACGTTATTTCCCAGGTCAATCGAAGAATGTACGCTTGAATTCTACTATCGAACCGACACGTCGACAATGCTGTCTGTTCGAGTTGGCTCGTCGAACGCTGCCACTGCTATTCAGCGTTGGTCTTCCCGCAAAGCAACAGGAACGTGGGTTAAAGCGAGCGCAAAATTGGGAAAATTGCACTTTGAGAAAATCTACCTGGTGGCCAATTTCACGTCACAGCGTGATAGTGGAATCTCTCTTGACGACCTTAGACTGGTGGACTGCTATACAGGTAAGAAAGAGAAAAGCCTGGCAAGATATCGTCAATCTCTGTTTAAATATTAGTATCTCCTAAAGCGACGACCGCTTCGCCTGCCTCTACGCCTTCTCCTATGAAAACCTTTGCGCCTACGACGTCGAGCATGTCGACTTCGCCGTCGACGCCGCAACATACAACGTCTCAAGTTTTTACCACCACGAATCCGACTTCGTACTCTCCCACAAGAAACGGTACTCGTTTGAAGAGTAAACTTTCTCGTAGCCGAATCTTTCTTATAGTCGTACCACCTGATTCGAAGCAGTCGAGCGGCACTGGTAAATCCCAAGACCCTTATCTCCTATTTGCAGTACAATACTTGATTTAGCCGAATCGCAAATTATAGCGATCGTTTGCACGATAGCGATCGCTGTTCTAATTGTCGTCGCTTTGACCGCTTTCGTCGTTCTGAAATCGAAACGAGGGTAAGAGAACGAGCCTAGAGAAATTCTCCTATTTGATTTGAATTTATTTCTAGCTCTGCTACCGTGTCGTCGACGCCCAATTGCGGCGGCATCGACAATCCCGTCTATATGATGGACGACATTGCCGGCTCCGAGTCCGACTCGACGTGCGAGACGCCTAAAGTTGTTGCGTAGTGTGTCGCGGTAAGAGAAACAAATTGAATGTGCACGTGATTCGAAAAACTATAATGTCCGCTGTCCAATCATACGATAAATGAATCTAGAGTGCGTGGATTGTAAATGGTTGGGAGGGGGGGCCCCTTCGTTTCTCATTCCCACGCGTCGCGTCCGTTCGATTGCGCCGTCGTAGGTGAACAGTAGTTGTGATCATCGTGGACGGTGTTGGTAGCGTTAGAGAAGAGCGTAGGTTTTGGAGGTGACGCACTGGAGAGGGGCAAGTCCGCTTGGGCTAGAAATTCGACCTGCACCGTGTAAGCAGCATCTACGAGAAATTAAATTTCAATTTCTAGAAACCCCTCCCTACCTTCGTAGCGGACACAATAGACGTATTAAAATTTTTCTTATGTTTTAGTTGAAGTGTCCGTTACTTAGGGAGCGAAGGAACAACTAGTACCTGTCTTGATGCAGGCGTTCGTTTTTTCGCTCATTTCTTTCTCCGCTCTATCGTGAGTGTGTGACTCCAGCAAGTAGAGCACGTACTCGTTCAAGAGCGTCTGGACGAGATGAAAAAACCCTGAAAATCAGCTACTTATTCAATATAGGATCGTCACGTGCGGGCGCAGCACCGAAACTTGGCGCACTCTTCAACGTCAAATCCCGGATAATTTTCGAACTGATGTACGTCCATTTCAAAAAGAACAGCCGCGCGGCAACGTCAAACGCAATCTCGCCCGTCGTCACCGGCTAAAGAGAGGCCAATCAAGAAGACGAACTCGACTCTCGACCGTCGCAGAAAACCCGAAGAATCGATTCGTCCATGAGTCCGCTTATCCAATCGACGAGCGACACGAGCGACGACGAATGACCGGCACCGGTACGAATCAAAGTTTCGAAGTCCCTTTGAGCTATAGAAGCGCGATAAGAAAGGCGAGGGGACCCCTCTTAGGGCTACGCACCTCGAGCGATACAACGAGTCTCGCGTTCGGAAAACGTCCACTGCGTCTGCCTATTAATGCTAGTCAGATCGAGTGAATGCCAATCGGCGACCATTTGCCGGACGTTGGCCGACGAATCGAAGTGAATTTTGCTCGCCTGAGAAAAACAGGGTCCACTCCCATTATATATATATATATATATATATATATATACAATCGATGATTTTTTCACTTACTTGGAATAAGTGAGCCATTGCCGTCTGTCGTTTGAGACTGCCGGCGAACATTCTGGCTGCTATGTGGACGTTGTGGACGTTGATGCGTGTAGTGGCCGGCAGTTCTGCTATTGATACCTTTGAGTTTCGACTGGCTTAGAATGACCGGAATCGTTGTCATGGACTCTTCGAGCCACGCGACGAAATGTTTAGCGAAATGACGAATGGCGTGAATGAAGCTGGGTCGATGCTCGATTCTCGCAAAAGCGAATTTAGATTTAGGGATCGTACCTGGGCAGTATGGGCTCCATGGAATTGGGAATAAGAACGCCAACGAGATTCTACGAAAAACAAAAATTTAAAACCCAATATCACGGCAAATCGTAAAAAAAACCTTATATAGTTTCCAGTCGAAAAGCGTTATGATGCTGATTAGAGGTTGGGTGGCTATAGCACATAACGTATACGGTGCTATTCCACGCCAGAACTGTTTCACGTGAGACTCAATCTGTATGGGTACATGATTCAGTGTGTTCTCGTCTTTGAAACTTCTGTACTTTAGAAAAAGCCGCTTTGAGAATGATATCCACTAGGGCTTGAGAGTGGGCTCTGTACATAACAAAGAAAGACTGCACCTATGGATATAGGGATTAGTGGAAGTAGCGTAGTTTAATTTATTTTTTTTAAACTGTACTTTATCTACTGGAACGGTGGGCGGGAGGACGACCTGATAGGCGCTCGGCAGATCGGGTAGAAAACTGAAACTCTCTTTATTCTCTAGGCGGATTCTAAGGTGGTCAGCGACGAGGGAACAGTCGGAAGAACAGGGAGGACTAGCCTAAGAAGAAAAGAAAAGGTAATAGAAAGTTTTCTGTAGTGTCGGATTGGCAACGAATTTTGGGGAGATTGTTCTTTGCCTTTCTGGACTTACAGGGCGCTTGCAGGGCGCCTCTTCGATCCCCAACGATTTCCTAATAAACGCATACACTTTTTTTTCAATAATTCAACTCTTAATTGATGTTTTCTCGCCTAAACGGTTCTGTGTATTGGGCGGGCTTTAGATCATTGAAGTAGACTTTGTAGGGAGAATTTTCCTTTATTCCGATGCCGTAGTAATGATACCTAAATAATTATTAATTTTTACTCAAACCCAAGGGCGAGAAAAAAAAACGAATTTTTGTTTGACTTAGATTGTCCGCGCGTTCCCAAACGCCTCGTTCGAATCGTCGGAAACGCCTGTCGTATGATCTATAAAGTGAGGGAGAGATCAAAAGAATTAAGAACGTTGCGAACGATCACTGCCTTTCCAAAACTGGCCGAATTCACTGCGTCGACGTCCGCTTCGTGGCAGAATTCCTGATAGGCGGTGTAGAGAGCGTTGCGCGGCAGACTCTGCCCGTCCCTCATCTCAAAATGGCCGGTAAGCCTAAAGGGGAGGAAAAAAACGGCGCTCGTCCTCCCGCGTTTCTCCTCTCCCCCTCTCTCGCTACGTCGCAACCATTCCAAGGTTATGGGCGAGTATAGTTTTCCGTGGACGAGATAGACTCCCTGGAATAGGCCTTGATTTGGAAGCGCTTCGGGGTGGGGGGGAGAGAGAAAGATGAGGGGAACGTGTTTCTAAAGCGACGCAACTGACGTTCCACGTAGAGCGTCGAAACGGCGACGGCTCCGCTTTGCTGCGCGTTTTCACCCGCGGGCGATTGCGATTGGGGGCCGTCGCGAATGCAGCTGCCGCTCTCCATCGAACGGGTTTCAGCTGCGAACGCTTCGACCTCCCAATTTCATTCAGCGCGTCGCTTCGGCCAATGACCGCGCGCCGCGCGCGGTCCGGCAGCGCGATGTTGCAAATTGGGGGGGCATTCGGAAGCGACGCGCGCAAAAACGCACACACATGCACGCAAAAGCAAACACGTTCTTAGGTAATGCTCTTCATTCAACGCAACTTATATCGAACATTCTACGTTTCTAAAACATAAGTCCTCTCATTCTTCGTCCCACTCCGTGACGATCGAACACAGTATTAAACTTCGTGACGAACTAGAAGAGAAACAATGTCCCCCCCTCCGCGACGATATATACATATTGCGTACTATATTCGCTGCGTTGCAGCCTTTGGTTACGATGGCGAGATAAGCCATGAGAAGAACGTCGTTGCATTGCTAAACACACGCCGCATCACGAATACCGTAAAAGAGAAAAAGCCACTCCAGACTAACCATGTGGAAATCCTCCCTAAACTGGAGCGTATCAATCGCCGGCAATTGGTGACACAGGCTATTGATTTCGCGCAATACTTGATGATCCTTAGGCAGTTCACCTAACGTGTAGCAATAAATAAATAAAAACGAGCGCAAGTAACGGATAGAGAAAGAACTTTTACCCCCTTCGACTGCCTTCAAATAGTCGAGTATGAGTCTCACGCGAGTGTAGAGCATTTTGATTGCGCTGTGCTGTACCATCAAGTGGTCCGTCACTGCATCCCCAATACAAATGCTGTAGCGTTCTCTCTCTCTCTCTCTCTTTTACCTGATGATCTTTCTGTAGATCCTGACAAGGAATACCGCGCCACGTGGTCGACACCAATCCTTTCGGCCTCTTCAGTGGCCAGCGTATACTTCAGCTCGACAAAGAGCATACAAGCCTGGAAAAGAGCCATTAAAAAACGTCAGGGAAGAAAGAAGCTACTATTCAAACGCACTTCCCCGTCGACCAAATCGATGACCGACTCATAGAACGTCAGAGGCAACTATATATAAGAAGGTAAGCCACACAAGGAGAATAACTAAGTCGCGTTCTGGAGAACCTCGCTCGCCCTCCCAAGGGGATTCAACTTTAACAGCAGTGGGCTTTCATTAGCTTCGCAGATCTGTGTTTTAAGAGTATCACGCCTTTTATGTCCTGGAACCCACAGCCCTACAGTTTTGTGTATTTTCATATCTCCTTTTGTCCCCTGCAGTTCTCCCGTTCGATACCAGCCCAGAAATTCCAAGTCCTTAAAAACCTGCTTGACTATAGATAATAGTTAGTTTACGGACAACACCCCATAGATTTCGATATTTACATTGTTCTTCCTTTGTTTCGCAGTAATCGCGATTGATCACGACGTCGCCGTTGACGACGGCGTAGAGAAGCTCGAATGAGTTGTATACTTCCACGTTTCGTCCCTTCTGCGTTCCCATCAGGGCTCCCAGCACTGCACAAGGTACGTTTATGGGTGAGAGTCCGTTCCTTCGCGCTCCCTCTGGCGCGTTACGTACCGACTGGGTTCTCCTCTCCCCTTTGGGACCTCACTCGAGTCCAGTGCTCCGAAACGTTCATAATGACGAGAGGATGCACGGCGACAGTGACGCTGCCTGTTGCAGAGCTCGGGGCCATCGCGCTTTCGTTCGCCATGTAGAGTTTATTTATTGGGTATCTATCACGTGAGTTATTTGTTGAAATCAAGTCCTCGAGGCTCGCTCCTCGCGGACGCTCGCCACGTGGCGCATCTAAAGAACTTATCGTGGCCGTGTGCTGCGTTTATCCACTTCCGAAGCTCTCGGAAGACTTTGGTAAGCGAAGTGCACCCATGCCGTAGCTTTGAGTAGGAGTTCGGGGAGAAGCCGCCGATTTCCTCAACCAAAAAGCCACGATGCAAGAAGAGCTTCTCCGATTTCCTCGTCCGAACCGTCCGCGGCTGTTTTCTACGTAAGCCGACGCTCGTCCGAGCATGCAAACGCCTGCAGCCCAGTGGGGCCCCACATAGAGTTGCCCAATCAATTATTATAGAGAGATCGTACGCCGTTGCAACTGTGCGCTGCGTGACCTCACTATCGTATTGTACTTGCAGGTGACGAACGTCGGAGGCTGTGCGAGAGAGCGGACTCGATGCAGAGATGAAAGCGCTCGAAGAGATTTTTTTGCATGTTTTCTGCATGAGTAGTAGTAGTAGTAGTTGCGTGCATTTTTTGTTCTTGATCTCCAGAATATGCAGTGGAGGCAAGAGCACATAGTTTAGGCGTACAGTAGGAACTTGCGCGCGCGCGCGTCCTACACAAAAGCGCGCAAGTTCTGACGCTGAAGCACGCGACGTGAGTGACGCAAAATACGCGTCATTTCACGTCGCGTGTCGCTCTGCACGAAAAGTAGGGGAAGGTATAGTCAAAATTTTATTCGTAATATCCCGGATGTATAAAATAAAAAATAAAAAGTCCTCTCGTCTCCCTCTTCTTCCTCCTCCTCCTTCAGTTGTCCCTGGGCCGCCGCTCCTACGCTGCCGCTTGACCTCCTGGCCAAGCGGTGGGACTGAGACTGCAGTCCCCACAGTGAACTTTAACCCAAGTCCACAGGGGGTAGGCACATTCACCTCCAGCCACCAAGGAGGAAGACTTTATCCCAAGTCCCCAGGGGAGAGCACATTAACCTCCAGCCCACAAGGAGGGAGACTTTATCCCAAGTCCCCAGGGTGAACTTTAACCCAAGTCCACAGGGGAGGCGCTGATTATCCTCCAGCCCACAAGGAGGGAGACTTTAACCCAAGTCCCCAGGGTGATGTCTTCGTCTACATCTTCTTCTTTCTGCATCTAAAACTCGTCGGATTGGTCGAGGTGCAAGAAGAGAGGAGAGAGAACTGAAATAAAAAGAAAATTAGTACATTTGAATTCTAATCAAATACGCGTGTTCTTTACCTTAAATCGCTCAGGAAACACTGTGGAGGAGGAGGGAGTTGATCCACGTCTTGATATCACCATCTACAAAAAAATGCCAATTTCAGCCAAAATTGAAGGTGTGAGATCAATTTGGCACCGCGACGTCAAACAGGCAACCGATCCCCATTGTTTTATAGAGAAATCTTAGAAATCGGAGAGGTCACCCAAATGACCAAAAAACCGTGTGCTATAGTTCACGGTTGCCTAAAAACCTCAACTCACGGATTTCCAAATAAACGCGCTAGATCTATTGTACTTTACTAGTCTAACATTGCCCTGAGGTCGAACAGTTGATACAGATCAAAATTCACAAAAAAAAAGACCCCTTCCGGCATTTAGCCACGCCCTTCAAATTAGCAAAAAAATTGGCGTGGTAGACAATTTTGAGACCGTGGAGTTAACTAGGTACTTTAGGCCTATCGTTTCGCGTAGAAATCTTGGCTTTATAGGAGATGTCGTTTTTGACCAAAAAGCGTGTGCTATAGCTCAGGGATCCTAAAAACCTGACCTCGCGGATTTCCAAATGAACGAGCTAGATCTATTTTACTTCACTAGTCTAACATTGCTACAGGGTTGAACAGTTGATGCAGGTCAAATTTCGCTCTCAAAAAAAGGACTTTCGGATATTAGTCACACCCATCAAAAAAGCTAGCGACAGACAATTTTGAGGCCGCGGAGTTCACTATATACCAAAGTCCTATCGTTTGACGTAGAAAATTCGAGCGGACCTGCCCTAGCTAACGAATGTACTGCGAAAATAAGGATCGAAATTTTGGGGGCGGAGCGAGGAGCCGTTCGACTCCTTTTCGGTCAAAAAATCATACGAAGGCAACAAAGGTCAGTTGAAAGTATTTTTCAGCGCTGTATCAAGCGCAACGCGCCACGTGCTCGAAAGGGGGCCCCGCCGCCGTTCGATCGCGTCATTCGAAAGCAAAAGGCGCGCGATAGACGCAGGAAATGTAGTATCTTACCTCTGTAAAGCAATCAGCGCCGTCGTTTTAGCTTCGTCCACCGAAAAACGCGTGTTCCATGACGTCAATTTAAAGCGCGTTGATCCTAAAGTCAGAGCGCACGTGAGCAAGTAACGAAAGAACACATACGATATTTCTATATACGATATAGATAACACGACAGCAAAGTCGAATCCTGTCACTAGTTCTGCAGCGCCATTCGTTCGTGAACTAAAAAGAACCCCTTAATTAATAGCCAAAATTCAAATAATTAATTTTAGTCGACTATACCGAGATCTGTCAGCCGCCTGCAGAAACCCGATTCCATTGGAGCGAGGTTGAAACGACTCCCGTCTGGTCGCGGAGGCGTGGCCGCCGTATTTCCATTCGGCGACAATTCCAATTTCTTCTGAGTGCCCTTCTCCACTGAATATCTCTTCATCATTTCGTTTATGTGCGTTAGACTGACAGAGCTCGCTGGACTCTGTACAAAAAAAACAATTAAAAATACAACGCCAATCCGTTAATCTTACCCCAAGAGAATCTCCAAAGGAATACAAGGCTCTGAAATAAAATAAGGTGATAGGTGTCGTATATGTATGTTAGTTTTCTTTACCTGGTCCTTGGCGTCATCTGCTCCTCTGTCTTTCTCAACGGTGAAATATACACATTCAAGCCGGAAGCAGCTCTGAGATACATATAAATCATATGCTAATTAAATTTATGGCTATCGATCCAACCTGCACGGCCTTTTAGATAGAGACGGTTTCACGTAATCGGGAGGCGGAGCAGCATGAGGACTCTAAACATAAAAAAAATCCTTAATAATTATTAGAGAAACGGATACTATTGCTATTCGCACTTCTTTTTCGGGAAGAAATTTGAGAAGAGCCGTTTTCAAAGCAGGCATGAAAATGGAGTTATACATAACGATAATCGAATCGTATTCGCCGGGACGAATCATCGTTTGACAATACACCTTAAAAAATATTTTTTAAATACAGAATCTTTTATTTGAATCCCCTTCACCTCAGACGATGACGACGGCAATTGCCTGTACTCCGTAACAATTCGCCTGAACTGCATCTCAAAGCCAACGACTTTGCATATACCGTAGATTGAACACAACATAATCTGGAATTTGACCATGGTCACTTTACGAGAAAATAAGATTATACTATTTGCACCTGATCGAGAGTTCTTCCCATCATCAAACTGGGCGTGCAGATGTAGACAAATTGAAACAGAGTCCAAACTTTCTCCTCCTAAACAAAAAAAAAAGAGTCAAACGAAATTAAAAATTAGATTTAGTCATACCAATGGCGGGGGAATTTCCAATATGTTGCACATGAGTTTCAGGCGATAATAGGATAGTTGTTTGACTAAATAAGAAAAATAATAATTCAATGATTGATTATCTTCGTCGTCGGAATTGTCTCGCCTTTTCGGTAGAATATTGCAACTGCTGAAGAAGCGTGCGCATAGTCGCTTAGCTGGGTTCTGATGCACGCAGCGATGCTAAAAAGCTCAATAGAAAAAAACTCTTTCACGGCACTAAAATAAACTCACATGTCTCGCGATGGAATTTCATCATTTGTCTACCCCAAGAAAAAAATACAGGCAATCTAATCTTTTAATTAACTGGGGTTATCTAACCATGAAGCAGCCGACGAGATCGACGTCGAAAACGTAGCGAAAAAGTGGACTACCCTAGGATGAGATATTTATCAATTCCACGCGCTCAAGACGACACTTTGTGCCTATACTGTACCTCTTGCCAAGCCATGCATTGTACAATGGTGAATTCTACCTGTTGCAAGTGCTATAACGAACCCATTCCTTATCAAGCTTTCATTAGCGAAACGTTCTTTCTTTTTGCACCTGTATCATTTCCAGAGTGAGATGGCGCTCGTGAAGAACCAACGTTTCTATGACTTTCAGCAGATCAAAAGCCTAAAGCAAAACATTCTAAAGAAGAATCACATGAAGCTGCTATCCCTATACCCGAACTCGAAACGTATCCAAAATCCACGGAAAGGCAAAGCGTTCAAAATTATCTAGAACAAGAAAACTAAATCAACAGCTGTCAAATAAATAAATAAAGTATTTCTACGTTGCATGGGAGGCACGTGACTGTAGCAGAGGAGAATGACTTGGGCACAACAAGCCAATAGAGAACGATGAAGCGCTTCTCTTGTGAGCAAACAACTAAGAGAGACCTCTAACAAAAAGTACTCACTCATAAAGTCAAGATACCCCACCGTATCGTTGCCTCAGACAAACGATGTTGTTCCTATATATGGGCAAGACACGTTTATATGGATGAATATTCATGCATATATTTTTTACCTTTTCCAAAATGGATTCCAGTGTTCTGTAGTAGAGACTGACAGTGAGGAGAAAGTACTGCAAAAGAAAAAACGCGTCGAATGCTGAATTTCTGAGTGTCACTTGAAATGTGTAGAGACTAACCTTTTCTAGAGCATTCTTATAATTTGGTCCTACGGCTTGACAAATCCTCTCCACAAAAGTCGCCTGAGTTTCTACGACAAGGCAATCATAGATTAATCAATTAATTAAAATTAAATAAATTAAGGCAGACTGGTAATACCTGTCAATATGGCCTGTATCAAGTGAACTGTTTGACTCTGCAATGAGAAATGTTACACGTGTCTTTGCACGTGTACAGTGCTGGTGTACCCGGAGGTGAAACTGATAAATGGGTCCCGGCAAGGGATCGCCACACGCCTCCAAAATATCTCTGATATCGACCGAAACGCTGAGAAGAGTTTGAATACGTGACGTCATGTCGTTACGACGTGTCGTAACCCGACACAGTCGAAACGCGAAAAAACGGTAAATCTCACCTAATTTTTCGACCGTCGCGTTCGGAAGCGAGCGCCGACGCGGAAGGCGGTCGCGGCTTAGGTCGAACGGGCTGAAATCGCACGGGATCGACGTCGTGAAACAAGCCGAGAGAACCGAGAGACGACGAGTAGGGAAAAAAGGGCAGAGCCGCCGCCGCGCCGCCGCCGCCGATCGCACTAGCGCCGGCGTCCGATAAGAAAACGGGCACGTAGTAGGCGTTATCGTAAGGCCACGTCGACGCCGCGGACGTAGAGGAAGACGAGGACGTTTCTCCCGATGCTGTAGCGTTGGGCTGACGCGAGAGTGAGGCGGGAGACTGTGGAATTTCTTTCTGTAGCAAGTGGGCCATAGCGAACGCGAACGAGCGGCAGCTGTCAGCTGAAATTGAATAGGGCGGGCGCGCGCGAGCGCCCTCGTGACCTCGCGCGGATTTCTACTGTACCGTGCGACGCTCGCCCTCTGTTCCTTCTCAGAAGCAAGAAGGCAAGCAATATAGACAAGCGTATCTAGTTGAATGCCTCGCCGCTTTGCAACGACTCTTCTATACCGCGTTAGGCCCGACTTTCTACGACGTCTAGCGTGCGTTCGCGACTGCTGTGGCGCGAAAAAACGGGGGGGGGGCGAATCGATCTGCGAGAATGAGTAATAAATAGAAACTGTAAACGTATAAAGGAAAGCCATCTCCCTTAAAAACAAGCACCGCGATCGCCCTCACTTGAGAAAATCGTACTCGCTTCTGGAACATCGAATAATAATGACGGCGGTGATGATCAGAAACAGAACGCTGCCACCGGCAACGCTTACAATGATCACCGTCATCTAAAAGAACATTGAGATAGATCTGATTTTGATAGATACCGATACTGTACCTCGACGTTGAAACTCGACTTTCCAGTGCATTTTGTCACATCTAATAATAATAATAATAAAGACGCCAGGCTCAATAAAAAAAGTCGAACTAATTAATTTATTATGTATTACTTGCTGCTAGTTTAGTTTGAGCAACGTCATATGCCTGTAATGATAGTCCGTGAAAAGTCACATTAGCCTGGCCGTGGTTCGAAGTGTGTATCAATATCCCACCTAGAAAAAAATAAACTTATTATTATTATTTTTCATTTGCACATGAGAGGTTTTTACATGAGTAATATTTCGCGAGGTCCGTGGAGAAGTACGATCCGTTGTATTCGAACTTTTCTCTCAGCCCGGAATCCTGATGGCTCATATAATAACCATACCAATTCGAGTTACTTCGAGAGAACATGGCCTAGAAACAAAAGCTTATTTTCCTACGATATTTCCCTATTTGCTTCTGTACGGTAAATGTAAAGTTGACGTTTTTACGCTCTCTACTTCTCCACGTGGCAGTGAACGAGTGATTTCCCGTCTTGGTCGGACAACTTGCATTGAATACGGGTGCATACCAATATCGACCCATGTTCTCCGAATCATATGAATAGCTTTCTAAATCAATAAATAATTAAAAAAATCAGAACTTTTCCTATTTTTCTCACGAAATTCAAAAACAATTTTCTTTGCAATAAGCACCATACAATTGCTCTTGTTCCACTTGACCTCCTTATAATTCGGAGCCAACGACGGTATGGGCGACACAAAGGCCGGCGTCACCGTAACAGGCCGCGTTGTTGCAGCCGACGTCGTCGACGGCGGCGGCTTGCTAGTCGTATTCGCCGAGGAAGAGGAGGACGGTCTTTCGCTCGTGGGCGTGGGAGTGCGGCGAGTAGGCGTGGACGTCGTCGTCGTCGGAGGGCGTGTCGTGGTGATTGGCTGAGCTGCGCGATATGAGATCAAAAGTGAGCTCGCTGCAAACTAAAACGACGTAGTCGACTCACTCGTCGGAATTTCGACGCACGCCGACTCGTAGTCGTACAGCCACGTCGGTTCGGTGGCCGAAACGAAGAAGCAGCACGCCGCGACTGGTTTCCGTCCGCTCGCGTGCGAAGACGACGGTTTCGGCTCGTAACCGTCGAGACAAACGCCTTCGATGGTCATGCGCTCGTCGCCGACGGCGCAGAGTCGCGCGCGAGCTCGCGGAAAAGTGGCGTGCATGTGAGGCGGTTTGATCGGATCGCAGTGGAGTTCGACGGGTTCGGAGGTCGTTTCGACCGCCGATCCCTCTCGCGCGTCGTCGTCGGCGTAGACGGAGACGAGCAGTAGAAGCAGAAAAGCGAATTTCATCGGTCGCAATCGGTCGCAATCGGTCACGAGGTCTGGAGGCTTGGTCTCGTGATCAACGCATCCGAATTCTGAAAAAAGAATGGGGACTTTGCTTAGCTGTTAGAATCATTTCTCGGTAATGCCATTTTGAGAGAGCGTTTCTTACGATGAATATAGTATATTTGACTCGGCTAAGACTTCCTGTAGAGCAGAGTTATCAGTTATTCTTCTGTTTGGCTGTGTTGATGGCTGGTGCTTAACGCATTGCCCTGTATCTCGTCCAGTCGTTCAACCAGACTAAAGAGAAAAACTCAAGCTTGCTTGGGCAGTCATAAAGTGACTTACCCTTGCTGTTTCTCTTTGAGAGAATCCCTCAATTCTTCTATGTCTTTCAAACGACGTTCCGCCGAATCGACAGTTATTTCGTAGTCTCGTTGAAACGCGTTTCTGCACAGATCTGTCCTAAGTAGGACACCGGCTAGGTGACACAAACAACATACCGAACGGAATCCCAAAAGAAAAGAGACTCTTCACCCTCGCCATCAGCGTCCCAACCATCTAAATACAACACCACGAGATATAGGCACATGTAGTAGTAGACCCTACACTCTTTTAGCTCTTCTTCGAGTCGAATAACCGAATCACGCTTTTCCTCCACTATATAAAACGCTGGTTTGATGCAATTAGCATTTCATTATTAATTAGGAGGTGGCACACCTGCAGCTCTCTCGTTTGACTCTCTGTCTTGCCAGTGCTCCAATTGCTGCATCAACGACTCTTCGCCCTGAAAAGATTCCACGTTCCTCGTTTCTCGAAACCGTAATTGTAATTACGTGAGTATTGAAAAGATTTTGAAATTGTTCCGCCATCTCGGTCGCTGTGGCTTCAAACGATATCCTTCACACTTCTCAATGAGATCCACAAATGGCGTAATATGTCACACATACACGTCGTCGTCCTGTGATTTCTCCACGGACTCGATGCCAGCTGTCATAGCTGCTAGGCAACTCCGCTTCACTTCCGTGTTGGCACTTAACCTGTGAATATATACATACATGACTTTAGTCACGAAGCGTTTGACCCAAGTCACGCGCATAAACAAACGATTTCCATCCCGAGTCACGAATCAATTAGCCCAAGTCACACGTATGAATAAATGATTTGTTTACGCGCGTGACTAATGCTTCGGTATCCAAGCGCGCTACTTAATTACGTGCGCGATTCGTGACTCGAGTATATGGTTCCCCATGTCAGGCCCCTTCATAATTAATAATGAGAATACCGTTGCAATAGCAATTGACTTTGCTCCACTTTTTGCATAAATTCGTCTCTTCTTCCTTATCAGGATCGAAGAATAGAATTGCGTATCGTTCTGGTGAGTTTTTTTTCATCTCGCCTTCGAGTTGTTCTTTTCTGCTTCTCGTTTCAGTCAGCGAAGTGTTCACTGCACAAAAAACGAAGCGTCGTCGCGTCGAAGGAGTGCAAAGGCGCGGCGAAGACCTCTCTCTAGCTTGGCGTCGGCCTGCGCTCGTCGTTCGCTCGCGTGATCGAGTTGTCTCGTCAGATTCGCCCGTTCTTAGCGTTAATTTTTCATTTCAGTGGCAATTCTCTGGCTCAGATAGACTTACCGGTCCCGAGTCGCGTCAGACCGTCGCGAATAGACGCTAATTTCTCGGCATTCATGATTCTTTCATTCATTGGCCGGGCGGACGGGCCACAGATGCGCACGCACGCCCGTAGTTTCGCGGGAAGTGGGCCACGCCTCCGTTCGTGATTTCGATGTCCGGAATTGCGTACAAGCCACATAAAAGACAATCCAGGCCTATTATTAAGGTCAAAATCGTTCCAGACGCTTCGGCGATCACATCGATATGTGGACAGTATTGCTCCTCCTTGGCGTCGTCGTCGTCGCCGTGGCAACAGGCGTTCTCCTGCACGCAATCGCGCTGCAACGCAAAAGGCGTCGCTACAGTCACATCCCCGGCCCGCCGCTCTCGAGCTTCTATCTCGGTCACACGCCAATGCTGCGCGAGATCGGAAAACGAGGAACGCCCTTTCACGACTGGATTTCGGAACTGGTTCGCGTACACGGACCCGTCTTCGTTCTCTGGTTCTGTACGAGACCCGTCGTTTTCCTTTGCGATTCGGACGGCGCGAAAGACGTTCTCACCTGCCCCAAGTCGGCGTTTGTTTACAATCGCTCGCAGCGCGTCTACGGGGCGCGATTTCTCGGGAATGGACTCGCGAACGACGTCGATCGCGATCGATGGCGAAGACGTCGACACGTAATCGCGTCGGCGTTCACGCGCACGGCGCTCAAGCGCCGAATGACCGATTTCAACGAATCGGTCGATCGTTTCGTCGATCGGCTCGCGAACGGCGGCGGCGAAACGATTTGGAAAATGAAAAGGGAATTTCCCGCGTTGACGCTCGACGCGATCGCGCGCGTCGCTTTCGGTTCGACGACGCGTTTCGATGGAGGCGCTCTTCTCGGCGTCCTCCAAAGGGCGATAAGCGCCTATTCGGCCGCCGGAATCGATCCCTACGCGCCCTTCAGTCCGTGGAAGAACGCCCACGTGCGAAACTGTCGTCGCGCATGCGTCGATCTGCGGCGCGCCGCTCTCCAAATAGTTCGTCAAAGAGTGACGTCGACGTCGACGACGACGACGACGGAGTCGACCGCTTTAGATAGAATCATCCAATCGGAATTGGCGAGCGGTCGTGACGTCACAAACGAAGAAAATTCCACGGCAGTTGACGACGTGGCGACTTTACTCGTCGCCGGCTTTGATCCGGCTTCCGTCGCGCTCACGTGCGCCGTGAGCGAGCTCTCGCGCAATCGACAGATGGAAACGAAACTAATCGACGAAATCAATAGCGTCCTTGGCAACCGAAAACACGTGACGCTCGACGACGTGTCGCAACTCGCCTACACAAGTTGCGTGTTCAAGGAGGTGCTGCGTCTTTGTCCCCCGGCTTACGCGAGCGTTCGCACGCTGGTCGATGCGAGAACGTACGCTGGGGTCGCCGTGCCGGCCGGAAGCGACGTCGCCGTGAACTTCTTCGCGCTGCATCGGCAAGAGAAGTACTGGAAAGATCCCGATACGTTTAATCCTGATCGTTTCGCTTCTCCTATTAATGCGAACGCGTTCATGCCGTTCTCCAGTGGAGAGCGCGTCTGCGCTGGAAACGTCGTTGCTGAGATTCTCGTCAAAATGACGCTTGCACGACTCTATCAGACTTTTCGCATTCGACTTGTCGACGAGGAAGAGAAATTAGTGTTTGATCAGGATATGATATTGAGGCCTAGAACGGATTTGCTCTGCCGTATTGAGCCGCGCTCTTTATTCTGAATATAGAAAATTATAAACAATAATTGATAATTGAGATTCACCCACCCGTCCGCTCTTTGTAACTAACACCTGATTCCTATGGAAATAGAATATCATATGCAATTGAAACGGGGTGCAGATACATAACACAACGCTTCTCTTCCACTCTCGTCCGACCTTGTAAAGATAGAAAAAAAGCCAGAACGCAAGCAAATAAATATTCCATTATGTTTTAAACTTCTTTGTGTTGATAGCGCTCTCTAGCAGACGTAGGTAGACGGGATTAAGATGAGTTCCGTCAAAGTCTACACAAAAAAATTTGTAAATAGAATAATTTTTTTGCTCGCCTACCATATTGTTTTCTCAGCTCTTTGCCGTCCTCTGTAACCAGCTCTTCACCAAAATCCAAGTAAGTCAGAGTCTTTGACCGTGCAAGTCGCTCCCTAAGCATCTTATTAAAATCAAGAACAATTCGTCTAAGACCAATATTTATTGATTAATCCAGGAAGACCATTCGTTAGTGAAAATAACCTCGTTTCATTTAGAACCGGTGGCACTGGGTGAACATACACTTCAAAATTGCGTTTCTTTCGAAGATCCTTCAGAGATGCCACGTAAGTGTCGATCAGTACGGACATAGCTCGTTCAAGAGTCTAAAGAATCGGCTTATTCTACGTTCCAACTACAGACTGATTGCTTTACCTCATATTTGTTTTTTCTCACGGCAGAATTAAGTCCTTCTCGACAGTCGATTTCTCCAAGGCAAAATGTCACAGCCGAGCCATCAGGAACTTAATAATGATAAAGTAAATAGGTTAGCCAAGAAGGAAAGCTCGCTTACCCTTCTTCATAGCATTCGTGAAACTTATTTTGGGATAGAAACAGCAGTCGGGCCTCAGATGCCAAATTTTGAGACCCGTCGCCAATACAGGATGAATTACGTGATCACAACCCTATATAGGCTCATTAATTAATTAAAAACCACACAACGAGACATTACCTTATACTGAATTCGTCTCCACGATATTGGTATTGCATGACTCTCTCCTAGAAAACGATTAGCACCCGGAAAAGGCTCTCCTTTCAAAGAGCACCTGCTAAATAAATAAATGGCAACTTCTCTGATATCAAGTTGAAGTGAATTCCCTTCGTTTCTAATGCCTGTTGTACACAATGGTGAAACGGAGACGTAAAGAGGAATATAGACTACTCACTTGGTTGATACAAGAAAAATACGCTGCCTCGTTACGAATTGGAGTTTTGTGAAGATTTCTGTCCGCGTGCAAACAGTCTACAAAGAAAACAGTTCAGATACAGCCTATACTGTCATCGTAGCCTACCGATAACTTTGCAAATAGGTCTAAGCATGTTAAGAGCTCCGGAAAAAAAGACGACTTTGACTAATGTGAATAGAATTGCCGTTAAATCCAGCTGAGAGAAAAAAGAGAATCAGCTCTAGAGTCTTCGGCGCACGAAGACGCTACTTCATCGGCATTGCGCTGCGGCGAAAAACGAGGCGTAAAGTCGACCAAATCATCGGGAATGTCTCCGTCCCCAGGTCGGCACTCTGCACGCAACGTAGCACAAAATGTCCACAGAATAAACACCCATTTACCAGCTAGATAAATAGACGAAACGTTGGGCAGAAGAGACGAGAGCCATTTCAGCTTCAGTCCTCCTACAGCACACGGCCTACTAATAAAGTCCCTCAATTCCACGTAGGCATCATCCCATCGAGCACACATCTAAAAGCATTGCTGTGAAGAACGCGTGCGTGTACGAGAGGGCGCTAGGATTCACTTGGAGCGTGTGGATATAGGCGAGAAATGCATTGAATGCATTTGGATCGATATCCAAGCCTCGTTTCAGCAGAGCGGCGGCTTCGTTGACTGCGCCGTAGTCTCGGAAAAGGATGGCCACGTAGGACAAAGCCGCGCACGATTTTCCCGCCTCCTTCAGCTCGCTAAATTAGAAATCAAAATATCGAGATAAAAACATGATTTTCGTATCCTACCCCAGCAAAAGATCCAGACCGCCTTCCTCCTGTACAAGAGAAGCGAAGAACTTATGATACGACGAATTGTCTAGGTAAGGAGAAAAAATTAATCGACGTCATCGCTATATATTTCGTGTCGTATACTTTTCATTTCTGGAAGAAGAGCGACGCAGATGGCAAATGCCTCGCTCCGCATCTCCGGCCCCCGTTTGTGAACGATTCTCGCATATTCTAACAGACCTTCGACGTGTTCCCTATTCCTTTTCAAGACGTCCTATATATTAATCATCAATTCGTGTCCCCTCCCTCATTGTAACCCACCCCTAATAAATACAAAGCCGCGTTTTCCTGTCCCTCGACTCTAAAGCATCGAGCCATACAGACCTCCAATGAAAAATTCCATTAAATACATATATATATATTTTCGTCTCGCTCTTCTTTCTTTCTTACTTTAACGTCATCAACTATTTTGGGATCGTCCGATTGCCTCCTCTTTAAGTACTCGTCATACGTTTCTAATGCCTTGCTAGAATCGCCAGCATCCAACAGATAGTCGGCTAGACTATTAAAGAGAACAATTTTCAAAAGGCCTTGTGTACTATAGTCTAGGTCTCACTGTCTAAGCAATTCGCGTTGCGATGAGTTGACTTCTATAGCCCTTCGCATGTATTTGACTGCATCGGAAAATCGGCCGGCTGCGTGCATGATTATGGCTAATAGATTTCATAGAATGAATTATTAATAAACGTCATGGCAACAAAATGATCTCCTGTACCTAATTCGATAAGGGCTTGCAGGCACTTTGGGCTCTTCTTTAGCGTGTGCTCTAATACACTTGCTGCAGCCTAAGAATTTGCAAACTAGAGAGAGATGAACGCGTGCGGTGATTTGCTCTAGCCTTTGCGTCATTGTCAGTGAGAAGTTTATGGGCGAGATCCAAAGCCCTAGAAACGACTTCTGTCTTCTCTTCATCTTTCTCACTACTGTACATAAATAGTTGCAAGACAGAGACTCTACTCCATAGAAACTACGTTTTCTCTACGGCAACGCTGACGTCTTCTGACGACTTCTGATCTAAGGTGAGGATTAGCTTTATACTGAGACTCTGCATTAGTCGTCTGACGTCATACCCGAGACTTCTTCTATTCTGATCAGATACAGATCCATTTTGTCTCGTACAACGTTGCTTACTGATTTTTCAAAATTTATGGCATCTCTTTGAAGATTGAAGAAAGAACAGTGATCATTCAAATATTTCAAAATCTCGTCCTTCTTTACCCCGATGCACCGACTATTTTCAAATTTGCTTTTGAAATCGCCTGCTTTGGGAATCTTTTATCGTAGTTGGCGACGAAGAGCTGCAAAAACGCCGTCAGACGAGAAACGAGATCGAAAAAGCGCTTCTCACCGTCACAACGTCCGCTAGCGTTCCCGACTGACCTTCTCCCCACTTGAAAGCCATCGTCAACTCGGGACCGGCTTCGTAATGAACGTAGAACTTCATCGCGACTTGTTGCCTATCCGGGCGTGAGCCGAAATTCTACGCATGTGCGCTGACTGACGAAATGGGCTGGGGAGCAGCCTTAGCGACTCTTCCACTTTGGCTCAAAATCGCCGCAGTTGGCGGTCTAGCTCTGGGCAAGAAACTCGGCGTCTACGCACTGGGACGGGTAAACGACGAGTCCCCTTACGCGCGCGCGACCAGTCACGTCCGGTTTGACGCGAATTCTCGTCATTGTGCAGGCCTACGGCTATCCGCGCTTATACCGACGCATCGCCGAGTTCAGTCGCGTCTCGATAAGCGATCACCAGCGCCGCAGACGGCTTCGCGAGACGGTTAAATACACGTTTCGACTTCCGAATAGGATTCTTTGGTGGGAGGCGTGTCGCGGGAGTGGTTGCTACCGAAAACGGTTATTTCTCTTCTTCCAGGGGTCGTCGGATCGCTAGAAATGAATGAATTTCGTCGCGGGGTGGGCTCAGTGAGCTTACGTGGGAAGAGACGACGAAGATACTATGCCATTGTCCCTTTTTTTATATACACAGCAAGAGTAGTAGCAGAAATAGTGTCTAGTTGCTGAATGAGCTTTGTTCAGTTCGCGCAAACGATTCTGTGTTTTTGTTTCGCCTGATCTTGGAGTTTCTGAAATTAATAAAAAAAATTGAAATTATCTTCTTTTTTTTGAGAGCGCTCTTGTTTACCTTGTTGAATTCTTTCGCTTTTTTCCTGTTCTCGGCGTAACTCGCTTTTCGTCTGTCTTCGCTTCTTTTCTGTTTTACCTCCGGGAGACGATCGTAGAATCTGCGCGAGAGAGAAAAAAGTGAAATTTTGGAAATCCTCTTTTACGTTATAAATATTGCCTTCTGTTTCTTTCCATCATTTCTCTCTTCGTGATTTTTCGATGAGGCGAATCGGTGGAGACTTTGACTATGGGCGACGACGACAACGACGGAATCGCGTCTTCTTTCCGTCGTTTCTCCGCTTCGATTTTCCGCTTCTCTTCTTCCAGTTTCTCTCGCCTCTCCTGTGCCCTTTCGGCTACTTGAGCCTTTCTAGCTTGCGACGCTTCAACGAACCGTTGCTTCTTTCGAGCAAATGCCTCTTGAAGGGACAATTCATTTCCCTCCTCAATTCCCACCGAAGGTATTGGCTCTTCAAACGAGAGCACGGGCGTTGTTTCCTTTCTATTACTACTATTCGCTTTCTCCGCCGATTTAAGCACGACGTGCCACGGAACGGAAATCTGCGAGGGATTCGATAGAAGCGACTCGGAAAACGAAGCACCGTCTTCGACGTCGAAATTAGATATATTTTCTTCGTCATCGTCATCGCGCAGGGCGACGCTGAGATCAATCAAACTGCTGCTAGCCATGCTGCTTCCCTCCGGCGAGCGAGAAAATCGAAAATCGACGTCATCGGTCGCCGTGATTTCGTATAAATGCGACGGATCCTTCGTAGCAGCGTCAATAGATGCAGAATCTTCCACTGAAGTCGTTGCTATTGATAGATCTATGTCTTCGTCGTCGACACGGCTCTGGGACGCCAGCGTTGGAATAAGAAACGAGGGAGGTAGTCGCGGTTGAAGTGACGGCTCGTTCCCAGGGAAATCCGTTTCCTGCGGGTCCCTCGGAGGATGACACTCGACGGTTAGAGAGCTTTCCGCTATCGAATGCGTATAGGCAACGGCCACGCGCGATTCTAACGGATCGGTGACGGATTTTTCGTCGTCGTCGTCGTCGTCGGGAATCGAGCTGCTCAAATCGGACAAACTCGACGAGAGGCTTGACGACGTATCACCGCTGTCGTCGTCAGCCAGTCCGGTTCTCTCGGGCGAGAAATCAGAAGTTTCCTTTTCACTTAAACGTAGTATAGGACTGCGACGAAAGTCTTCACCTGTGGCTGAATGAAAAGATGCAGGACTTTGAATTTCGCTCGATCGCGTAGACTCCTCTTCTACGGACGGCTGAATGGGCGGCGGCTCTTCTTTTGAAGCGGCGGCTGTCGGATGCGAGTTCAAAAAGGAGAATCTCGTATAGTCTCTCGACATCGATTCTTTCTGCGCGTCGTAGCGTCGACGTTGCGAAGCAAGACGCTCCTGGAGTCGAATGAGAAGTTCGTGCTGGCTCCTCGATGAAGAAACAGAGGCGCGATCCGTTGCCGCTGTTTCGAGCACCGGCTCGATCGAGGGAGACTGCGATTGCATTCGCATTTGGACATCAGGCGGCGGCGACGGAGGTTGAGACACGGGCGGAGAAGACTCTTCCTTTTCGTCGAGATTTCTAACCAATTCGATGTAAGGCCTACTAGTTCAATTATTCACCGAGATCATTTGTCTAAGTTCTCACCTTTCTCCATCAAGCGATTCCTCTTTCTCTTCGTCCCCTTCATCTACCGACTCCGTCGCCGCCTCTTCGGGCGCAGCGACGACACTAGGCGGCTCGACGGCGACGTCCTCGGCGATAGCAGCGCGCTGCGCTCGAACTCTCTCCAGCAGAGACTGCAACGGATCTATAGAACACAAAAAGCTTCTCTCAAATCAAAGACGACGCCTAACGTCAATCACCTGGCTCCTCTAGCGCGGTCTCGCCGTCGCCTCGACGACTGGAATCGACGCCCAATGAAGACGACGACGACGACGAAGCGGGCATTTCTCGCGGTATGTGCACGCTTCGTCGCTCGGCTGCCTCCGAATCCGTCGCTGACGACTCGTTTCGAGACGATTCGGCAGTAAGAGCGTCGTCGCTTCCTGATGAAAGATAAAGCCGCGACCACAGCTCTCCTTCTCCCCTCCTTACCCGAATCAAATAGCATTCTTTCTATGACTGCCTCTAGTTCCTTTTCTTTTGGGTCTTCTTTCGGTTTGGATAATGTCTTCTGTTGTGGCAGGCGTTTCTATGTACGATTCTTAATTAAAGAGAGTGGCTTTTCTTATGTAGCATTTATTTACCAGTGGTCTTTCGATTGCCTTTTTTCTCTGCAGACGATCGGCCTTCTCCAGGTCATCCAACTCGGTGATCAAGGCAGCATAGTCCTTATTACACAAAGTTGCACTTGAAAAAAAAAACCGTTGCTGCCTCTAAAACGAGTGAGGTGTACCTGCTTCACTTTGACTTCTTTCCACGCCTGCTTATGACGCAGCCACGCTTTTTCATTTCTCTCTAACTGTTCTCTAGCAGCCACCTCAAAAGGACTATCTATCTCCCCCCTCGAAAAGCTACTATTTAATAATTTACTTCTCTTTTCCGTTCCATATGTTCTTCAAGTTTTTGAGCCGCTTTGCGAGCGTCGATCTGCGCGTTAATATGAGATCGGAAGGGCGCGATTTGTGCTGAATGCTCTCGCCTGCGTCTGGGGAATTTCCTTGCAGACTGCGCCAGCCGGAAGATGGCAATGAGTCGACGTGTATCCCTCTACATTTGTCAAACGTACACGATGTCCTTTGTCAATAGCTAAATTCTAGAAAGCACGAGAATTGACGTCAGAAGAAAAAACAGGCGCTACTTAACTACACCGTACTAAGATGATTTCTTGTGAAGGTGGCAATGGCTTTGCTGCTACAGTGGCGGCTCTTTCCTTCTCAATTCCAATAACAGCATGTCTAGAATTGAATATTGTAAATTGAAAATAAAACTACTTATAGAATAACAAACCTTAGTTGAGTCCTGTGTTTTTCCTTCTCATTCTCCTCTTTCCTCTGCTGCATCACCTATATAGACGCAAAATTGAAACGAGTATATCTAATAAATTCATTAATTAACACACTTCAGACAAAGCTCTCCTGTGCCTCTGAATCGCTCTAATAGAAAATCCAACCCCAGTCATCGGCCAGAAAAAAAATGATACATTCTAATACTTTTCTCTGGCTTCTACAGCTCTCTGTCTCTGACAGCGTTCAACGTCCCTCTATTCAACATATGTATAGCATATAATCTTGGAATTTATCTCGCTTCCTTTACGAGATGAGCGTGTGTAGCCAACTGATGTGACTGTCCCACTTTCTTCAGCATTTTCCTGTGCTTTGCTTCCAGTTCTTGTCTCTCCGATTCGCGATCTTCTAGCCAGAGAGCCTAAACAAGACGTTGCTCACCAGATATGATATAAAACTCTCTCTGTTTTCACTTTGAGATGAGATGCGACCAGGTTTCGTTCTCTTTCCAAGCGCTCTTGAAATTCGTCGCGGACTTTCGATGCGAAGCGTTTCTCCTGTCGGCGCACCTGCGTAGGAAGCGAATCGAATCGCGCGCGGGGCGAGTGGGCGCGATTTCTCGCTGCGAGCGAGACTGCACCTCTCGTAATCTTGCTTGGCGCAGCTTTTCAGGAAGTTCCTTTCCCTGCAGAACATCGTCGAACCATTTAGCAACGTTGGAGACGCGCGAAAACCTTGTTCATCGCCGCTTTTGTGCGCTCGTTTGAAGATGGGGTTTCGCGCATGCTCTGAAGGTACATAGACATATCCCATCCATATGAAAGTTCTCTGGCATAAAAAAGTCAGCACCAAGAAGCACTTACAAAAAAAATTTTTCATTTGAAAAAAGAAAACGCAGAAAAAAGTGGTCCCAGCAGGGCTCGAACCTGCGACCTTGGCGTTATTAGCACCACGCTGCTAACCAACTGAGCTATAGGACCTCGTTACGGAACGCTATCGTATCAGGGGTAATGTTCGAAAATTTAGGAACAAAAATTTAAAATCGTCTAAACTAAAAATATACCACATACTGTTCTCGTCTATTGATTAGGCTCCACGTGGACACATCCTCGGCTAATTGCAATCAACGACGAACGGAAGCCCACCGAAAATGCATCTATTCTCTTCGTCTCTGTATCTAACGACAATCATCATAGGTAGTACGTCGAAACGCACCATATCGACACGCGTAATGCTCCCTTCTCCCAGGCGCATCGACGATGTCCCCAGAAATAGAGAATCACTTAGAAATGGGCAAGAAACTTCTCAGCCAAGGACAATACCAGGACGCCTTATCGCACTACCACGCGGCAGTAGGTCAGTAAGAGTCGAAAAGTTCGCCTAAACGATAGTTGAGTGCCACGTCACGACTTCGACCCCTCCCACGCAGACGGAGACCCGAACAACTATATGACGTATTTCCGACGCGCCACTGTCTATCTGGCGATTGGACGATCGAAATCGGCTCTGCCCGATTTGGCCAAAGTCATAGAATTGAAGCCGGACTTCATTCAAGTGAGAATAGTTTTCTAAATAATTTTAATTGATTAATTAATTAATTCTTTGTTTAGGCTCGATCGCAGCGGGCTAACGTGCTAATGAAACAGGGCAAGTTGGCCGAAGCTAGGCTGGACTATGAAAGCGTTGTGAGTCGTTCGAGAGGAGATTAAATATAAGATGTCTCACGTGGATAGTTAGCTGAAAATCAATCCGGAAAATGAAGAATTGAAGGCGAATTTAGACAGCATAGGAGCGATCGAGGAAGCCATCAAAACAGCGGAACAATTGAAGGACGGCGGAGATGCGGAGAATGCAATTCAATGGCTTTCAAGACCTATTGAGGTTTTATATCTCTAGAATCTAGATAGGAGAGCGCATGATTTATATATACATGTACCCAGTTGTGTCCTTGGGATCCTAAACTAAGGATAATGAGATCGGAGTGCTACTTGGCTATGGGGGATTACATAAAAGCAATGGGTGACATGAGGTAGAGCAGGAATACAGAGCGAAGGATAACCAATAGGGAACGAGTCTTATTTAGATCAATAACAAAGCTGGTGAACGATCCCACTGAGGCTCACTATAAGCTCAGCACTTTGCACTATCAGATGGGAGAATTGGATGAGGCTCTAAGGTTAATTTAAAAGAATTGACCCTTTTTAATTATAATCAATTTTTAATTGATAGGGAAGTGAGGGAGTGTTTGAAACTTGATCCCGATCACAAGCTCTGCTATCCTCACTACAAGGTAAAGGGGAATATCTTAGTCACGTGTTTTAGATTTAGATAAGTCCCTCCCCAACAGACTTTGAAGAAATTAGACAAACAATTCAAGGATGGCGATAGAGCAATGGAAGAAGGAAGGTACAAGTAGTCTACCCACATGATTTTCAACCCCTCTCACCGTATGCACAAAGATTCGATGACGCTTTGGACAAGTATCGAGCCGCCCTGAAAACCGAACCAACTCTTCACCACTACGTCGTTCGTTCAAAAACGCAAATATGCAACGCTCTCTACAAAGTAGCCATCAATTTATATACATATACATATAACTTGGGAGGTTACCTATTTAATTAATTGACAATATTTTCAGCTTGGTCAACTCGAAGAAGCTTTTACGGCGTGCACGGAAGCAATCGAGGAAGACGAATTCAACATCGACGCTCTATGCGACAGAGCGGAAATATATATAACTCGAGAGCAGTACGACGAAGGTAAGCGATCGGCTCCCGTTGTTTGAGTGCGCACTAACAGTTCCGCGTAGCCATTGGCGACTACCAGAAAGCGAAACAAGTCGAAGGACATCCGCAGAAGGTCGAAGAGGGATTCAATCGAGCGCAGAAGCTGCTGAAGCAGTCTCAGAAACGAGACTATTATAAAATCCTTGGAGTTAAAAGGTGAGGTTCTTTCTATTTCTTCACCCACCCGGCCATTTGTCTCTTTTGCTTGCTTGCTTGCAGGACTGCGACGAAAAATCAAATACTGAAAGCGTATCGCAAACTCGCCGTCAAATGGCATCCCGATCGCTACAAAGGCGAAGACAAGAAAATGGCCGAGAAGAAATTCATCGAAGTGGCGGCGGCCAAAGAAGTCCTCTCGGACGACGAGAAAAGACAGAAGTTCGACAACGGCGAGGATCCGCTCGATCCGGAAGGACAGCAAGGCGGAGGCGGCTGGAATTTCCATCAAGGCGGCTTTCCTTTCGGCGGCGGCGGCGGAGGCGGCGGCAACGGCGGACCATTTCAGTTCAAATTTCATTTCGGCTAGTTTCGTTTTGGACGCAGTTAGTAGAGAGAGAGAGAAGTTAAAATACCTGTTAATATTATGATTTCGCGGCGGCGTCGTCCTTCGATCAGCTTGGGTACCAATTCATGATTTTGCAGCTAAGCGCATAAGGGAATCTCAGCGATTGAGAAAGATACTACAGCGGGCTGGTTAAATTTTAATTCCGTCGCCCTCCTGCTCGATCGGCGACGCTTTTCTTTTCAGTAACGGGGTCAGTAGAGCCTCCGTCACTGCCGCGAGATTATGACGTCGGTTCAGCTTCCGTTCAAGTTCCGTATCGGCTCCTTTGCTCATCTGCAAACGCTGCGTCTTTTTCACCGCCGCCTGCCACAGGGTACTTGAGTCTTGGCGAACGATGTGCGGCTACGTAGAATTTGTGACGTAGGTGCTACAGTGAAATAATTATTTATGTATTTATTGAATTTACCGTTCGTATTCTGCTGGTATCTGGAGAGAAGGTAAAGACATTAAATAAAGATTTGCCAATGTTTTCGTGACTATACCTCCTTTCTTCTCGTTGACGGGAGAATCGCCGTCACCTGTCCAGTCAAGAAAGCTCTTCAGTGAAGTTTACTTCTTTCCTCTAGTGCCTTACCGTCATGCAAAACAAGCGTGTCTTCTATCGTTAAAAAGAGAAAACCACCAAGCCTATACTTTCATACAAAAAATTGTCAACTACAATTGAGTACCATTGGGAGCGGGCGTCGTCTCCTTCACGAGGAACGCTTCTTTCGTCGAAACGGCCAACGACGAGAAAAGCGGCGCCGAGTAAACGTCCTCCTCCTCCTCCTCGTCCGATTCGGCGGGAAGGGGACTTGGAATTTTCACGATCTCCGCGCTCTTTCGCGCCACGACCGGAGTAAATTGAGCCGGCTGCGCCAACGCGTCGTCATCGTCGTCGCCGCCGGGGACAGTCAATTTCGTGCCGACACTTCCCTCCTCCGATCTTGCCACCAAGGGTGACACGGGCGTCTTTGGCCGACGATTTCCTACGAAAAATAAACGTATAAAATTATAAGATTCGATTTTGAACTGACCGCTGACGACTTCGCCGGCCAAAGCCTCGTTTCTAGTCTCCGTTGCCTTCGCTATTTTCAATTTTTCCGCCAGCACGGACGGCCCGATGGCTCCAACGCGATACGACGTGTCGACGACGTCCGGCTGACCGAGCGGCTGAGAGACGCCGCGCACGAGCACAGGCGAATCCGTTGCATCGTGAGATTTCGCTTCAGCAGCCGTCATTTCAGCGATCGTCGGACTGACGGCCGTCGCGTGCAAAGCCGTCGGCGCGTGAAGCGGTAAATGCGAGAGAGCGCTTAGGCCTTCGTCGGCTAAGCGATTCCGCTCTTCGGCGCCCTTCAACAGAGTGAACGCGCGAACGTTTTTCGTCGTCGTTGCCGTCGTCGTCGTTGGCGAGCTGGGATCGGATCCGACGGGCGTCAGAAAATCCTCCGCATCTCTCGCCGGAACGAAAGCGCGCAATTCCTGCAATTCGCGCTCGAGCGCTTCCAAGTTCGCCGAAGCGCCGCTGTCCGTTCGACCCATCGTAATCTGACGCACGAGTTCGGCTTCGCTTTGACGACGACGAGTTCCCTCGGCGACGCGGGCATCGACGGCGACGAGACTGTCGTCGTCGTCGTCGTCGTCGTCGTCGAATTCCATTGTCTCGCCTCGTTTTAAGCTCAGTTGTCGATGCATGCTGCGCACTTGTCGCAATTCCGCTTCTTTTTTCGCGAGTTCTTCTCGAAGCAGAATCGACGACGTCGTCGTCAAATAACCGGCCTCCATTTCCCCGACCGTCTTCTTTCGTCGTCTAGACTCGCCGCCGCGAACGTGCATCATGCCTTCCTCTTCTTCGGTGACCGTTTCCAACGTCGTGCCGACGCCTTCGAGCACTTTCGCAGCCGGCGGACTCGGCAGTCGCGTCGCGGCCGCAATCGACTCGGCAAGAGCGTCGGGCTGCAACGGTGGCGCTATCGGGGGACCGTCGCCACCAGAAACGATCAGACTCGCCTCCGCTTCGGCGTTGCGTTGTCTCGAAGACGCCGCCGCTTCGACGGTGCTGTACTGAAAAGCGGCGGGTTGAGATGAAGGAGGTGGAAGAGAGGAAAAACTATCGCTGCCAGTCGTTCTTCGAGCTGTTGCTGTAACGGAGGAATCGGTGGTCCACGCGGTTCCACCGCCGCCGGCGGCGTGTAAATCTATGACAGTGCCGATTCTTTCTCTGCGTTCTACCGTCTCCATCTGACGATGAACCTGCGCTTGAACTGCAATCTGCCCGCCGGTTTCGGCCAATTGACGTCGTTGAACGGCATCCGACGACCACCACGTAATTCCGCCGTCGTCTCGGTTGCGCAGCGTCGACAATTTCGCCGAAAAACCGCCCGTCGCAGATCGATGATTCGCCGATTGAACGATCGTCGGTACGGGTTCCTCGCCGATGGGTCGCGCTCTCGTACGAATATGCGAATTATTAGCCAATCGGCCGCCGCCGCCGCCAACCAATCGAGCTCGCGCTTCCGAAGCGCTCAGATTGACCGCATCGTCTACGGCAGCGACGTCGTCGTCGTCGTCGTCGAGAGCCAAAAGTCGCGTCTGCGCCGCATTTGCGCGCGCCTTAAACGACGACGTCGCGCGCGTTGCCGTACGATAGGCTTCCGTGATATCCTTCCCCGATAATTGTCCCGTAGGCGAACGAACTATCTCGTCGCCGTCGCCGAGACCTTCTCCCTCCTCGCCGGCAGCCCAGCCAGTCGACTCCCTCTCCGTTTCGTAATTGTATTCCCATTCGTCTTCGGGAACGGGATGAAGTTCGCTCGAATTTATCGTGCTTCGACTCGTTTTCTTTCCCAATCCCTTTTTCTTTCCCTTTCGGTTCTTTTCGCCGCCGGATGTCGACTGACTCCCGAACACGATCGACGACTCGCTCGGAATTTCACCCAGCGGCGATCCCGTCTCGTACGCGGCAGCGATTTTCGATCCGATTCCCGACGAAGCGGCGTCGCGTCGTCGAGACCCGTAAAGACTACCCAAAAATCCGCTGCGTTTCATGCGAGTCCCCGCGACGGCGGCCAACACGACGACCGCCGCCGAAGCGCAACCGATCGCCAACGCGGATACTTCGTTCTCGTCCGCGCCGCCGCCGCCGCGACGATGAATCGTCCCATCGTCGTGACTTCCAGTGCGCTTGATTCGCCTCTCGGGCGCTTGATGAGCAATAACGGGCATGGATCGCGCGGGGAAGAGATTCTCGCGCGGCGCAACGCGTCTTCCCGCCGCCGCCGGCGGCGGCTGCCCAGCGAATCCATTCTGATGACCGTACTGGTAATAAAAATCGGATACGGGACGAACGCGATGGCCTCTTCCGACTCCCCCTCCACCTCGAGCTCGTCTCTTGACTATTACAGCGTCGCCGCCGTGACGTTTACCTGGTGCCGGGCGATACGTAGTTGAACCGGGCGACGTTGTCGTCGAGTATTCGCTCGTCAGCGAATTGTCGCTCGTCTGTCTCGCTGCTACTTGATGTTTTCTTGTTTCGTAGGCGACGCGAGAATGAGGAGGATGAATTCTTGGGTGAGCGAGAAAATGCGATTTGACTATGCGCGGCTTTAGTATGATATCCGCTTCGTTATCGAACGGACCGACGGTTCGCGGTTGGTGTCGCTGAAGCGGCGGCGGCGGCGGGCCACGAAAACGAGTCGACGGAGGCGGCGGCGCACGACGTCGTGCAACGAAAACTCGACGCGACGACGGCGGCGTTCCGTAGACGACGTGAGCGGGACGACGAGACGGAGGCGGTCGATTTCTGCCGCCACGCTGATACTCGTAATATGGAATGGGACGCGGAGGAGGCGGACCGCGGTTGGGACGCTGCTCCACACGCGTATACCGAATCACTCCCGCCGCGGGTGAGTGGACTTCGTCAACGGGCGGTCTACCCTCGTCATGCCAAGCGTGCTCGTCGTACCATTTTCCACCCGCTCCCGACTCGACTTCTTCAAACGGTCCCGACATAACCGACATCTTCTTCGTCGCTTCCGCCGCTCCGCCGTATTCCTCGTCGATCCCGTCCACGTTCACGAGATTCGGTTTCGGTTTCGATCGCTTTCTCAAGCGCGCCGGCGACGCGTACACGTCGCCGCGCGGCCCCACGAAATGCTCGACTCCTTCCGATCGTTTCTGTCGCAGCATTCCGCGCGAATCGAGTCGCAATAGCCCCTCGCCCGTATCCGGCATCCCTTCCTCGCCCGACGGCGGCGAATGATTCTCGACGTCGAAGGCGACGTCCAAATCGGAATCCGACTTCTTACTGTCGTCCGTCTCCCGAACGAGACTCAGACGTCGCGTCGTCAACTCGGCGGCCGCTTCCAAGGCGACGCCCGGTTGGAGGGGCCCCTCCGCATTCTGGAGCATCATTTGGACTTCGCGCTGCGCTTCGTTGATCTCGAAAGCGTCCGTTTCGAGTGTACGCGGAATGGATAAACGTTTCGTATCCGGATCTTCCGTCGTCGTCGACGTCGTTTTCGAATTGAATCGCATACTGCCGCGATTTGGAGATCGAACGCGTAGGACGCTAGACGATGGCCGATCGGAGGGAAGTCCGTCGCCTCGGTCTTCTTCCGCGTGTTCCATTACAAATTGCGCTACTTCGGAATCTTGGTTCTGTATGGCGAGACTATAGGGACTCATGCCCTCCTAAAACAAACACCAAACTTCAATCAATATATAATAATTAAGGGTACTTTACCTGGTCTGTGGCAAAGAGATCGGCTCCGTGTCGCAAGAGCAATTTGAGGCATTCCACGTGACTGTACTCGGCGGCGTCGTGCGCCGGCGTGCCGCCGAATTGATCCGTAAGTTGAACGAGACCCAAAGCGTCGTCGCTGACGTTTAGGAACCATTCCAAGAGATTGACGTGACCCGTCGCTACAAAATCACATTATTTACTTGTGACGGATAAATAAATAAATAAATAAATAAATAAATAAATGGTACCGGCGGCGAAGTGAACGGGCGTCGCCCCGTCTTCGACTCCCTCCTGAATTTTATCTTTTCCCAATTTATTAATTAACCACTAGATAAAAAGGATTGTGGGTATTTATTATAGTGATCACCTATCGTCCCTCACTTTTACTGTGTCCAGATGACCGCCCTGAGTGGCTGCGTGCACTGACGTCATACCGTCGCTCGCCGCTGCAAGGGGATCGGCGTGGGCATGTTTGACCAGATGCTGAATGGACTCAAGACGACCCTCCTGCGCAGCAAAGTACACAGGTGTGGCACCTGAAAACGCACAATGCTAAATAATATTCTATGTCAATGCACCACGTTTTACCGTTCTCGTCACGACTATTAGCCGCGTCGGGGCCGGAATGTTTCAGTAATATTTTCAGTATGTCGAGATTACCTAAGGGGAGACACAAACGTACGGCGCACGTGAGCTAGACAGGACAACGCCCTATATACGACAAAACATCGAAGGAGGGGCGGAGCGACCTATCGTCAAAAAAAACTTCGTCGACGAGACCCCGCCCCGCTGATTTCTTATCGAAAAAAAAATTAATAATTTCTCACCCGAAGCGGCGGCGAAGTGCACGGGCAATTGGCCGTTCTCGTTTCGCGCGAACGCGCTATCGGCGAACTCCTTCAATAGCCAATCGACGACGTGAGCGCGTTCGCGCACGACCGCCAAATGGAGTGCGTTCAATCCCTGCGCGTCGGGTCGCGTCGCGACGTCGTGCCTCTGCGAAGCGTCGAAATTCGCGAGGCGCTTGAGCGCTTTCAAGTGGCCGCCGCTCGACGCCAAGTGCGCGGGCGTTTCGCCGTTTTTCGTCCGACATTGGACGTCGATCGTCGTGTTCTTGAGGAGCCAATCGACGGCGTCCGTCGCGCCGTCTCTCGCGGCGCTGTGCAGCGGCGTTTCGTCGTCGCGGTTGAGCATGGGCGGCGACGGGAGATCGGTTGCGAGGAGCTTGCGAAGCGCCGTCACGTCGTTCGCCGACGCCGCGTCGTGCGCCGGGAAATCCGAGGCGGCGTATTTTTTGAGTCGTTTCTGAGCCATACGCGATCGTGGCGAGGAGGCGTTCTGAATGCGAGAGGCGCGGGCGTTGGTCCTCTACGGATCACGCGTGCCATTACAGATCACGCGACGACTTCGTAAACAAGAAGGCCCGGACTGGGCGCAACAAGGCGAGTCTTCATGCGTACAATCAAAGACACTCACATACAGGAAGAAAGCTACAGTAGTTCAAGACAGAAAGATTACTAAAACGAACACACAGTACGCACGCATGGCAAATGACATCCCAAAGGTCTTTCAAAGAAATCAACCGATACTGTCATTGTCACTGTCATTATCGTCTTCCGCCAAATTCTCGCTGCCAATCGTGATTTCATTCGAAACTGTCGTTCCGAATCTGTTGGTGGCACCGCACGAATAAATTCCGTTGCCTTTTTCACCAATGGGAATCTCCAGCCTATGATAATGGCAAGTTCCAGTAGTAGTTCCTCCAAGCCACCAAGTAAATGCAATGGAAGAATGTCCCTTAAGCCACCGAGTGTATAGTGTCGGAATATTGACGTCTACGCCAGTAGCAACTTTACACATCAAGGTGATGATACCAGAAGACTCGTCCCATCTTTCTATGGAAGCCGTTGGCATTGGATGGCAAAGATGGGCGTTGTTTTTAGTACAAAAGCAGTTTCTTGACAATTTCCCATCTTTTGTAACAGGAACGCAATACGGCGGACAAAAACAACAGTCGCTTTCATTGCAGCTTGCATTGGCCTTTCTCGGCTCTTCTGCACATGAATCTGCACAATATGGTGGATATCGCTCGGTCAGATTTTCTCGTATCTGCAAACGGCTTGGCGGATCGTAGAGTGCGATTCCCGAGGGAATTCGGAGAGGAGGGGAAGGAGTGGCATACGTTGTAGGGTTTGAAATTGGCACTCCACTGGCATTAACTTGCATACGTACGATGTTCTTCTCATTCCAGTCGGTCCAGTACAGAGATCCCTTGTGGAATACTAAGTGAAATGGATCGGAAAGCGACGATGCCACGATCGCACGATTTGTTCCGTCGAAATTGCTTTTTTCTATCTATATAGAATACATATTTGTTAATTAAGCAAACGTAGAAAAAGTATGCAACTTACTTTCAATGACTTTTTGTCTACCCAATATATGACTTCATTTTCAATATCGAGTGCCAGACCGCTAGGTTGCTCTAAATCATTGACAATCACCTCGCGATTCCTGCCGTCCATGTCGGCCCGTTCAATTCTTCCGCTTGAATTATAGTAGTCAGTCCAATACATTTTCCTAAGAAAAAAAGCAATAAACACGCAAACGATATTTATTGTTCCCAGTATTCCATACCCCCTTGTCAAATCCAGAGCAATGTCTCTTGGATTAGTCATATTGTCCCTGATGAGTATCACCAATTCAGACGTGTTCATTTTTGCAAAGCCTACTACGTTCAAAATCGTGTCCGTGAAGTAGACGTAGCACCCAATCCAGTCGACAGCCACCCCAGCAGGATGTATAAAGCCGTGGGCCAGAGTTTCGGTGGTACCATTACGATACGTTGCGTGTACTTCATCCGTGTAAGTGTCCGTATAGTAGATGGTTTCTCGAACGGGATCGTAGTCAATTGCTACTGCCAGCTGTAGTCCGCGTAGCGGTGGATGAACGTCTGCTAGCGTTTCGACGTCAAGACCTCGTGCGCTGTTATAATCAGCCACCAAGAAGTACGGAAAAGATTTTTCTAGAGGAAGACAGATTATATATACAGCCTCACTAAATTAAAAATAAAACGCTTTGTACTGTGGTCAATGAGACATGTTCTGTTATCAGACTGCAATACTCCGCGACAGCAAGCGCACACGTGCGACCCACTTGGTTCCGGCAGGCACAACTGGGAACACCCTCCGTTGTTTTCAGCACAACCATTCGTTCCTATTGACAAAATCTACATCATGCGTGTCTCACGACACTTCCGTACCTCCGACGTTTCTGGAATTATACAAGGCGATGCCGTAGGGTGTGAGACTGAATTGCCTTAATAATTTGATTTGATACGGACTCGAGATCGGTGTCCAAAGAATGAAACGCCTCGTCCAATCGGACCATATAAGGTTAGCACCATCGAAAACTGCGGAGAAAGGATGAATGTGTAACGAGGAGACCCGTTCGGCTCCTCGCATAGAGCACAACTGAGTACGGGCATGCGCCGTAGCGCATGCCATCACACAATAGGGTAGCTAAGAATAGCTCGCGTAGGGAGTAAGTAGATAAGTGGAGTTGTAAGGACTAGTGTAGGCGTGCGAGTAGGTGGACAGACGCCTACTGGTCTGTCCACCTGGGACTATATAAGAGAATGTTTGGAGTTAGTGTGTGTGCGACTGTAGTGATTGATGTGAGTGTGAGGTGTTATCAATAAAGGAAAGTATGGGAAGTGACGAAGAGGTGTCGTTTAACCTTCAACGGTATACGGCACCCATTACAATGGAGGTCCCGCCGAGATCGAGTCCGTCGAGCCTCTCCGGACTCGATCTGAATGAAGATGAAGGAGAGAGGAATCAGCGCGATCGGCGCGATTCCGCTGAAAGAAGCGAGCTGAGCCTGTTGTCCGAGTCGGACGACGACGAAGAGGGAATAGTACCCAAGCCCCACGCGAAGACGGAGTGGGTCGCTATTCGTTCGTCGCGTCTGCGTGAACAGTATCGGCGAGTGGCAGCGGCAATGCTACAGGAGTCTCTGGAGGCCCCGAGCCTTCCTCCAGAGACGGCGGTTACGTCGGATTGGCTCTGCGAGCGCTTGGAAGCGCTGGGTCGAAATCCGCAAGCCGTTGAAGTAGGACTCGACCCGAGCGGGAATATGTACCTGCAGGATGGTCAAGGCCCTTTCCTGTATCACGTCGCGGGAAGGAGAGAGGAAGACGGCGCGAGTCCGTCGTTGACGGCGCGTGTATTGCCGAAAACCCCCGGAGAAGTTGACGCGCTTCGGGAAGAGGTGCGCGCGCTGAGGAAGGAGATAAAGCGGCTCGGGACGCGCCTTCGCGACGCCATGAAGGTCGCCGAAGCGAAGAGCGCGAAGGAACTCGGCCGGCTGAAGAAAGAAAACGCCCGGTTGAAAGCCCGGTGTGATGAGTTGCAGTTGCGGAGGTGTGAAGAAAACCTTCGCAACGAAGCGGAGGTGGACGCCTTAAGGAAGCGTCTGCAAAAATGTGAGAGCCCGCCTACGGGAGGAGAAGGTGGAGCATTGATGGTGCGAACGCCTACGCCAACGTCGGCGTCGCCCCGCCGAAAGGAGAAAGTGATCGCTCCGCGGAGGAAGAGCGTGAGCGTCACGGTAAAAGAAGAACCGTTGACCGTGGACAGCACGAGTTCGGCGTGTGCGTCACCCGCCCTGCGTGGGCAGGAGGTGCCAAGGAAGAGAGGGAAAGCCCCGCCGATTGAATACTTCTCGGCCGAGGATCCCGAAATCCTGCTGGACGACTGGCTGCCGACAGTTGAGCGTGCCGCGAAGTGGAACGGGTGGAACGAAGAAGAGCACCTAATGCAGCTCGAAGGGCACCTCAAGGGGAAGGCGCTACAGGAATGGACGCTAATGTCTAGAGAAGAGCGAAGCGACATAGGAGTGGGAACGGCAAAGCTTCGAGAACGGATCGACCCGGTCAATCCCTTCGTAGCTGTGCAGGAATTCCGGCACCTCATGCAAGCGAAGACGGAGACAGTGAGCGATTACATTCGTCACGTCGAACGGGCATACAGGATCGCTCACAGAAAAGAAGTGCAGCCTGAGACTAGGGAGGCGTTACTTTTTATGCAGATGCGTGAAGGCCTGCGAGAAGAAATAATTCGCGCTCCACAAGTCTCGGGGTGCCAGCGGTATTCGGAGCTTTGTCAAGCCGCGAAATTCGAAGAAAAGCGACTCGTCGAGATAAGGAAGAGGAGGCAGTACCGACGAGAAGTCGACGCTACCGTCCAGTCGGAGCAGTCGTCGGAGGGTTCGTTCCGCCCACAAGCGCCGCGAAAGCCTATCAAGTGCTATGGCTGCGGTGACGAGGGACATATCAGCAGAGATTGTCCGAACCGTGGTCGCGAGAGCGAAAGCAGTGGCCGGAGTGCTTCGCAGGCTTCGACGAAAAAGAAAGCTGGAACTCGACAAGTGACGGCCGAGTCGGCTACGGCTCGTCTGGATGCCCTCTTTCCAACCGACGCGGAAGTCCGAACTATTCGGGTTGCTGACAAAGGGAGCTCGAGTCAGTGCGCCCGGGTACAAATCCAAGGAGTCCCTGCGTACGGAATTATCGACACCGGTTCCGACCTGACCATCATTGGAGGAGAGCTGTTTAAGCGCGTGGCTGCCGCCGCAAAATTGCGCCGACGGGATTGTCGGGCGCCTGATAAGGTGCCGCGAACGTACGCACAGCAGGAATTCAGATTGGACGGTCTAATGGACTTGGAGATTGAATTCGACGGAAAATCGCTGATCACGCCGGTGTACATTAAGGTGGACGCCCATGACCAGTTGCTGCTGTCCGAAGGTGTGTGCAGTCAGCTGGGAATTGTCCGTTATCACTCCGACGTACGGACGTGGCAGAAGCGTAAAGAGCGGAAACCAGCGAAGAAACAGGCGGGAGGACAGGATCAACGTCAGGAAACGGAAACTGTCGCTCCGGAAGCTGCTCCCAACGTGCGGTCTGCTGAAGAGAATCCTGACCAGGAGAAGCAGGGAGAGACCAAGGCGAAGAAGACGGACCAAGCCGTCGTCCGGCTACTCACTGCAGTGCGTTTGGCTCCGGGGAAAGAAATGGTTTCCGTTGGACAGCTGGACATGGACGGTATTTTTGACGGTCCCGTGATGGTCGGCCCAGATGAGAAAAAGCGCGACGCGTTGAATTGGACGATGGCGGATGCGCTGGTCACCCCGGACGACGAGAAGCGCGTACCGATCCTGTTGCTGAATTCCGGTAGCGAAACCGTCGTGATCTCTGCTGGAACCGAAGTTGGCGTCGCTGAGGAAGGAATCGTGGTCGAGGGAGAAAATCCACGTACAGCTCCGCCGACCAAGGGCGATGGTGACGGTCTGGGGCCCCCTTCGGGGGACGGGAACGGAGAAGACGCGGTTGCCGTGCAGGAAATACGCAGTCAACCAGTCAAGGCGCACGAACCAGCCGTGGTTGATGACCTCGACGCGGATGACAACGTTACGACGCAAGAAGCGATCGCGGGGCGACGAGCGAAGCTGCGCAAAACCTTCGATCCAGGGGGAAGCGCAGGAGAAGAAATGCAACCTGTACTAAAAGTTATCGAGGCATACCACGATATCTTCAGTCTAGACGAGGGAGAACGAGGGGAAACGGACTTGATCGAAATGACGATTGATACGGGAACCGCTTCTCCCCAACGACAGCCCCCTCGTCGCGTCCCGTTTGCTATTCGCCAGCAAGTGGTGCAGCAATTGAAGGAAATGCAGAAACACGGCGTTATATCTCCTTCAGCAAGCCCTTGGGCGAGTCCGATTGTCCTCGTCCGGAAGAAGGACGGTGGATTGCGATTCTGCGTCGACTACCGGAAGTTGAACGACGTGACAAAATCGGATACATTCCCCCTCCCACGGATCGACGACCTACTCGACCTGCTCGGAGACGCGAAGTATTTTACAACCCTTGACCTGGCTTCGGGTTATTGGCAAGTCAAAATGGCGCAATTCGCGAAGGAAAAAACCGCGTTCGTAACACACCAAGGGCTTTACGAATTTCAAGTCATGCCTTTTGGGTTACGCAACGCCCCGTCAGTTTTCCAGCGATTGATGCAGCGAGTTTTAGCGGGTCTCAATCCGGAGAACGGACCAGATTATGTTTCCGTCTATCTGGACGATATATTGATCTTTTCCCGTACTCTGGAGGACCATCTCAAGCACTTGATGGAGGTGTTCAAGCGCTTGCTCGCGGCCGGATTGAAGCTGAAGCCGTCGAAGTGCCAGTTTCTCCGACAAGAAGTGGTCTACTTGGGCCATTTGATTACCCCTAATGGGTTGAAGCCCAACGCTGGACTGGTGACGGCGGTGAGAGATTATCCCGTCCCCACCGACCTCACTACGTTGCGGCGCTTCTTGGGTATGGCGTCGTACTACCGACGTTTTATCCCAAATTTTGCCAAAATTGCTTCACCGCTGCACGCGTTGACTCGTAAGGATGTACCCTTTGCATGGACGAAGGAATGCGAAGCGAGTTTTATCGAGCTTAAGCAACGACTGATCAACGCTCCGGTTCTGGCCTATCCGGACTTCACGAAGGATTTCACGCTTGAAACGGATGCGTGTGGCTACGGCATTGGCGCGGTGCTTTGTCAAGAGGCCGCGGAGGGAAGGCGCCCTATTGCCTTCGGCAGTCGGTCGCTTACTGCAGCAGAGAAGAACTACGGAATTACGGAACTCGAGACGCTAGCGGTCGTATGGGCAATGAGTCACTTCCGTGCGTATCTTTACGGCCATAAAGTGACTGTTCTGACTGACCACTCAGCGGTCAAGGCGGTACTCGGAGCACCCAGTCCGAGTGGAAAGCACGCACGATGGTGGACTCAAGTCTACGGCAGTGGCGTCGCAGAAGTCAACATCATCTATCGATCGGGAAAGAGTAATGTGAGCGCAGACGCCCTGTCACGCGCACCTCATTTTCCGGCTCCGAAAGAAGATGAGGCAGAAGGGGATACGGTGGTCCTTAGGACTACAGTAGAATACCCTATCACGGAATTGTTGGACCTCGGATCGTTGCCGTCGCCGAGTGTCGACGAGGAATTTTCGGATAGTCAGAAGAGAGATCCAGAATTCAAGCTGATATTCGATTATCTGGCAGATGGTAATCTGCCGGACAGGGAAGAAGATGCTAAATTAGTCGTCGCTCAGGCGCAACTGTACGACATAGTCGATGGGATACTATATCATATCCCTCCTAAAGGAAAAGGTGAAAGGAGAGTTGCGGTTCCACGACAACTCCGAGAACAAATGATGGAGCAATACCATGGAGGAAGAATGGGAGGACACTTTTCAGGCGCTCGGGTATTCGCTGCTATGTCTCCACGGTGGTGGTGGCCGAGGATGTACAGCGACACGATCGAATACGCCAAAAAGTGCCCCCAGTGTGCGGTGGTGCATGGATTCGGACGCCAACGAAGACCGCCGTTGCATCCCATTCCGGTGCGAAGACCCTTCCAGATCGTCGGCGTGGATATCATGACTCTTCCCAAAACGAGAAGAGCCAATCAGCACGTCGTCGTTTTCCAGGATTTTCTAACGAAATGGCCTCTGGTTTACCCGGTGCCCGACCAGACGACCCTCCAGTTGGTACGGTTGCTGACCGAGGAAGTTGTCCCGTTCTTCGGCGTTCCGGAATCGCTGCTGTCTGACAGAGGCACGAATTTGCTGTCGCACCTAATGCGCGACGTGTGTGAGAAATTGGGGATCAAGAAGATTAATACAACGTCGTACCATCCCCAATGCGACGGAATGGTCGAGCGCTTCAACAGGACGCTGAAAGCAATGCTTCGAAAGCACGCAGCGACGTACGGTGATCAGTGGGACGAGTACCTGTCGAGTGTCCTGTGGGCGTACCGGAATACCCCTCACGAATCCACGGGAGAGAAGCCTTCATTCCTCCTTTTCGGCTGGGATTGCAGGACGCCAACGGAAGCTGCGTTCCTGCCTCCTTCAGACTACGTCTGGGGTGACATCGAGGATTATCGTCAGCAGCTATTGTTGTCGCTGACTACGGCGAGGAATACTGCTGCGGAGACAATTCAGAAAGCACAGGCAAAGTATAAGCGCCAATATGATAAACGCGCTTCGGAACCGACATATCGAGTGGGCGACTGGGTGCTGATCCGGTTCCCACACGAAGAGAGCGGCAAGGAAAGGAAGTTGTCACGGCCTTGGCACGGTCCGTTTCGAGTAGTGGAAGCGAACGAGCCTGATGTCGTCGCGAAGAAAGTCTACTTCCCGGATGAAGGCACGATTCAGGTGCACCAGTTGCGCGTGGCGCCGTGCCCACCAGACTTCCCGGCTGGCTTTTATTGGTACGGAGGGCGCCGACGAGGACCAGGACGCCCGCCACAGTGGGTAGAGCGGATGCTCCGTGACGACGCGCCCGCTTCGCCCGTCGTCACGTCCCAGGAACGGAATGTGTCGCCGACACCCCCAAGGTATGGTTTACGTCCGCGGGAGAAGCTCCGAGCACCGTTGCGCTCGAGGACGAGCTCTTCCTGAGGCGGCGGAAGTGTAACGAGGAGACCCGTTCGGCTCCTCGCATAGAGCACAACTGAGTACGGGCATGCGCCGTAGCGCATGCCATCACACAATAGGGTAGCTAAGAATAGCTCGCGTAGGGAGTAAGTAGATAAGTGGAGTTGTAAGGACTAGTGTAGGCGTGCGAGTAGGTGGACAGACGCCTACTGGTCTGTCCACCTGGGACTATATAAGAGAATGTTTGGAGTTAGTGTGTGTGCGACTGTAGTGATTGATGTGAGTGTGAGGTGTTATCAATAAAGGAAAGTATGGGAAGTGACGAAGAGGTGTCGTTTAACCTTCAACGGTATACGGCACCCATTACAAATGTCATAACTTCCGATTAGGTCAAATAAGGTCTTCTGATGTGCTCCATTATAATCAGTTGAATAGAGCTAAGTACAATAGATGATAGAGAATAGAATAGCTGCCCATTTGCTTACAGCGTTATGCTGAGAATCTAGCCAATAAACTGTCTTCGCCTTTCGATTGAGTGTCAACGCAATCGGCAAACCGCTACCCTCAAACACAGGTTGTCGATTCTTACCACTCAAGTATGCCCTTTCGATTTTCGGATTGGAGCCTCGATCCGTCCAGAAGACGTATCCGGCTTCGGGATCGACGACAATGGATCGAGGCTGATCGAGCCCCGTTTTCACCAAAGTGATGTGACAGTCGCCATCGAAGGATACCACTCCGACGATGTCAAGCAAGTCGTCGGTGAAGTAGACGTTTTTGCTGATCCAATCGTAGGCGACGTCAACCGGAAGACGCAGGCCGGTGGCAATTGTTCTCTGATGCGTCGAATTGCCGACGAGGATGCGACCAGCGTGGGCGTCAGGCCAAATGAATTCTTTCGTTTCGGCCGCGTAATCGACGCCGTACGCGGTGAAATTGCTGCTGAAGAGACTTTTGATTGGCGAAATGACGTCTTTGCCACTATTCACGTCGACGCCGCGAATCTGCGTTCTCTGGGCAATGAGCAGAAACTGGTCGGGCAACTCTGAACCCGTGAATCAAAATCTACTATATGATGCTGAGAGATTTGTATGCATACCTGCCGTTGCAAGCGTCAGTAGCGACAGGCAACCCAAGAACTCGAAGATCTGCATTCCTGCTGACCCACTGGGACTGACAAGGAGACTAAGAATAAAGGCGCAAAGAGCGCTTTTGTAAAGCATTGTGCCGGAACAAACCTGAGGACATTTTCAACGTTGCGTGCTCTCCTCCGCTTCAATCCCCAGCGATAACGTATCATCTTTACTGGCGCATCCTGGACGGTACAATAGAGCCTTTTCTTTTCTTTTATTAGCCACCGTTCACACATTACAGGATCGCCCGGGAGGCGGATTCCAGGCGACTTTGTTCCTTTTCTAGAAAACGCGTCGGGCGGCAGTTTCGGCTTCACTCAACTCAATCGCCTGTCCGACGCATCCGTGATTTCGAACTACACAAAAATAGAGAAACTGCCAAAAACTTGACGGAGGATCTCGTTCGTGCTCACCTCAAGATTGCATTTTCTCAGCCCCCCAAAGCCTGCACTAAAGCAAAAAATAACTCCCTTAGCTAACGCAAAACTGTCAACTGACCTAATCAGCAGGTGTAAAGAAAGAACCTAGTTTATCTATCTGTCTGATCTCTGCCAGCCTGTGTCTATTTACTCTCTATCTCTCTTTCTCTTTCTCTTTCTACGAGTCTCAAACTAGCTATCTATCTATTTATCTATCTATCCATCCATAGAATTCAAGCAGCGAGATAGTCAACTGGTGAAAATTCGGCCGATCCTCAGGCGAAAGCGCCCAACACTGGCCCATCAGCGAAAACCTGAAACCCAACTTTTAGACAAAAACGAAATCCTCCTCCCCCCGCCCTCCCCCCCCCCCCCCCCCCGCCCTCCCCAGGCAAGCAAGAAGGCGGCTGCGGTTAGATAAGCAAGCACATTACCAGGGGACTCCTTATCATAAGGAACGTCCCCCGGCGTCATAATTTCCCAAACGCTAACGCCAAACGACCACTGAAGGAACCAGAGGATAAAAAAAATGAGCCTAATAAAACCTTCTCAAGCCATCTTACCACATCACTCTCTGTCCTGCAAGGATCCCCTGCCGCCGCCATTCACTTAACCGAATGTCGCTTCCCGTTGGGCCCGACCGAATATTTATACGGATAACAACGTCGGTGCTGTAACTGGCCAGTAGTTTTAAAAATACAACTCTTTCGTTTTCCTTCCAGTTGAATTTGGCACACGCGTACAGGCGATTTCTCGTCGCGATGTCCGCGTGTACAACCCGATTTCGAGCCACGTGGTTCAGCCCCGCGTGCCAGCTGAGCGGATATGTATACCTGAAACGGAATTCCCAAAGCATTCGTTTTCTTGCGCTTCTGTAGAATTTCTTTCAAGATGACGCCGTCTGATACGAAGGGGTAGACGATGACCGGAAGGCCGGTCATTTGCGGAGGTTATGCCAATGACGGTGAGAACCCAGGACAAATTTGGACGCGGTCGCGAGGAACTGGTGTATGTCGCGCCTTTGATTGCCTTTTGCGAGCACGTCCTTGCCACCCAGTTGAGGAGGGCTCTTTTCGCGAGTCATTACTCGACACTGACCATATCCGGGTCGAAGTGCACCGAGGAGTGTTTGACCAGATACCGAATGCACATGTGTGACACCTGAAAAACAAATAATATTCGATGTGTGATGAATGCACTATGTTTTTACCGTTCTCGTCTTGACCATTAGCTGCGTCGGGACCGGAATGTTTCAGTAATATTTTTACGTGGCCATTCAGATAAAAGGTGACGTCACAGTAGATAGTAATCCCGGATCATGATTAAAGGCTGTACACCAGCTCTGTACACCATAAATATGCTCTCTAATTAACTTGTAATAAGAAAATGCTAATGTAAAACGCTTTTATCGGAAAACAGCCGCGTCTTTCAATATGCTACGTCACAATCGATATACCGTCCCGTACAGTATTAGGAAATGGCCTGTTGTCCTTATGACACGCAAGCTGACGTAAGCAGCCACTGTGAGTCAGACTCGCGTGACAGTGCAAAAAATGCAATCTCTAATTTATGCAATTTCCCCAATTAGTTTAGGGACTTTCTAATTGAAAAGTCACACCTGAATTTGGCTGAACACATGACACTCACCCTAAAATATATATCTATGTGTGCATCTTTTTCTATGCGTAGGCGTATCTATCAGAATTCCTGATCTATCAGGTGTCTCAAAAAAAGGGCAATCCTATTTTAAGAGCAAAGTAGATTTTAGCGATATGATGCCACGAAACTGGACAGATGTTGAGGTGAGGGTCTTACAGTACAGCAGTCGAAAAAAAATCTCACTCGAAGCGGCGGCAAAGTGCACGGGCAATTGCAATCGGCGAACTCAACCAACCAATCGACGACGTGAGCAGGACAATCCTTGGTTCAATCCTTGTGCGTCGGGTCGCGTCGCTGCCTGCAAAGCGTCGAAATTCGCGAGGCGTCAAGTGCGCGGACGTTTCGCCACGTCGATCGTCGTGTTCTTGAGGAGCCAATCGACGGCGTCCGTCGCGCCGTCTCTCGCGGCGCTGCGCAGCGGCGTTTCGTCGTCGCGGACGACTTCGTAAACAGGAAGGCCCGGACAATGAAGCGACTTCTTCATGCGTGCAATCATAGATGCTGGTGCAATCAAATACGCTCACATACAAGAAGAAAGCTAGTTCAAGACAGAAAGATTACTAAAACAGACACATTGGCACAGCACGCACGGCAAAGGTCTTTCAAAGAAATGAAGCGTCAAGTGCCTTTTTCCGCTGAACAATTGGTTGGCTCGGTGTTGCTGTCAATCGTGATTTTATTCGAAATTGTCGTTCCGTATGAGTTCGCGGCACTGCACGAAAAAGTTCCGTTTCTTTGGCCAATGGGAATCTTCAGCCTATGGTAATGACAAGATCCGGTAGTAGTTTCTCCGAACCACCAAGTAAAATCGATGGAAGAATGTATACCCTCATGCCACTGAGTGTATAGTGTCGGAATATTGACGTCTACGCCAGCAGCAACTTTACACACCAAGGTGATGATACCAGAAGACTCGTTCTTGCTTTCTATGGAAGCCGTTGGCATTGGATGGCAAAGATGGGCGTTGTTTCCGGTACAAAAGCAGCTTCTTGACAATTTCCCATCTTTTGTAACAGGAACGCAATACGGCGGACAAAAACAACAGTCGCTTTCATTGCAGCTTGCATTGGCCTCTCTTGGCTCTTCTGCACATGAATCTGCACAATATGGTGGATATCGCTCGGTCAGATTTTCTCGTGTCTGCAAACGGCTTGGCGGATCGTAGAGTGCGATGCCCGAGGGAATTCGGAGAGGAGGGGAAGGAGTGGCATACGTTGTAGCGTTCGAAATTGGCACTCCACTGGCATTAACCTGCATACGTACGACGTTCTTCTCATTCCAGTCGGTCCAGTACAGAGATCCGTTGTAGAATACTAAGTCAAATGGATCAGAAAGCGACGATGCCACGGTCGTACGATTTGTTCCATCGAAATTGCTTTTTTCTATCTATATAGAATACATATGTGTTAATTAAGCAAACATAGAAAAAGTATGCAACTTACTTTTAATGACTTTTTGTCTACCCAATATATGACTTCATTTTCAATATCAAGTGTCAGACCGCTAGGTTGCTCTAAACCGTTATTGATAATCACCTCGCGATTTTTGCCGTCCATGTCGGCTCGTTCAATTCTCCCGCTTGAATTATAGAAGTCGGTCCAATACATTTTTCTAAGAAAAGAAGCAATAACACGCAAACGATATTTATTGCATTCCATACCCCCTTGTCAAATCCAGAGCAATGTCTCTTGGATTAGTCATATTGTCCCTGATGAGTATCACCAATTCAGACGTATTCATTTTCGCAAAGCCTACTACGTTCAAAAACGTGTCCGTGAAGTAGACGTAGCATCCAATCCAGTCGACAGCCACCCCAGCAGGATGTATAAAGCCGTAGACCAAAGTTTCGATGGTACCATTAGGATACATTGCGTGTATTTTATCCGTGTAAGTGTCCGTATAGTAGATGGTTTCTCGAACGGGATCGTAGTCAATTCCTATTGCTAGCTGTAGCCCGCGTAGCGGTGGATGAACGTCTGCTAGCGTTTCGACGTCGAGACCTCGTGCGCTGTTATAATCAGCCACCAAGAAGTACGGAAAAGATTTCTCTAGAAGAAGACAGGTTATATATATTAAGATACAAGCGCTTTGTACCGTGATCAATGAGACACGTTCTGTTATCAGACTGCAATACTCCGCGACAGCAGGCGCATACGTGTGACCCGCGTGGTTCCGGCAAGCACAACTGGGAACACCCTCCGTTGTTTACAGCACAACCATTCGTTCCTATTGACAAAATCAAGCGAGTGTATGTCTCACGACATTTCCGTACCTCCGACGTTACTGGAATTATACAAGGCGATGCCGTAGGGCATGAGGCCGAGTCTCCTTACCAATTTGATTTGATACGGACGCGTGATTGGTGCCGAAAGAATGAAACGCCCCGTCCAATCGGACCACAGAACGTTAGCACCGTCAAAAACAGCGGAGAAAGGATGAATGTCATAGCTTCTGGTTGCAGCGATAAACAAGATCTTCCAATTTGCTCCATTATAATCGGCTGACTCGAGCTAAGTACAATAGCTAATAGAAAATATATTGAATAGCTACCCGTTTGCTTACAGTGTTATGCTGAGAATCCAGCCAATAAACTTTCTTCGCCTTTCGATCGAGTGTCAACGCAATCGGCAAACCGTAACCCTGAAACACAGTTTGTCGATTCTTACCACTCAAGTATGCCCTTTCGATTTTCGGATTAGAGCCTCGATCCGTCCAGAAGACGTATCCGGCTTCGGGATCGACGACAATGGATCGAGGCTGATCGAGCCCCGTTTTCACCAAAGTGATGTGACAGTCGCCATCGAAGGATACCACTCCCACGATGTCAAGCACAGCGTCGGTGAAGTAGACATTTCTGCTGATCCAATCGTAGGCGACGTCAATCGGAAGACGCAGGCCGGTGGCAATTGTTCTCTGATGCGTCGAATTGCCGACGAGGATGCGACCAGCGTGGGCGTCAGGCCAAATGAATTCTTTCGTTTCGGCCGCGTAATCGACGCCGTACGCGGTGAAATCGCTGCTGAAGAGACTTTTGATCGGCGAAATGACGTCTTTGCCGCTATTCACGTCGACGCCGCGAATCTGCGTTCTCTGGGCAATGAGCAGAAACTGGTCGGGCAACGCTGAACTCGCGAATCAAAATCTACTCTATGACGCTGAGAGATTTGTATGCGTACCTGTCGTTGCAAGCGTCAATAGCGACAGGCAACCCAAGAACCCGAAGATCTGCATTGAGAATGACAAGAAGACTAAAAAAAACTACAAAGAGTCGCCCTTGTAAAGCACTGTGCCGGAACAAACCTGAGAACATTTTCGACGTTGTATTGTCTCCTCTGCTTTAATTAATTCCCTAGTGAAAACGTCTGATCTTTTCTGGCCTATCCTGGACGGTACAATAGAGCCTTTACTTCATTAGCTACCGTTCGCACATTACAGTCCGCCTTGGAGGCGGATTTCCAGGCGACTGTGCTCCTTTTCTATAAAACGCGTCCGGTGGAAAAATGAAATGGGCTGGGGAGAGAGAAACTGCCAAAAACCTGACGGAGGATCTTGTTTCGTGCTCACCTCAAGATTGAACTGCTGTATTTTCTCAGCTACCAAAGCCTGACTAATTAATTGCACCATATGCGACAACAACTCAAATCATGTTTAACCATGACACACTGCACTTAGCGTTTCTAAAGCAAAAATAACTCCCTTAGCTAATGCAAAACTGTCAATCGACCTAATCAGCAGGTGCAAAGAAAGAACCTAGTACTGTTTACCTATCTGTCTGATCTCTGCCAGTTTGTCTATTTACTCTCTCTCTCTCTCTCTCTTTCTACGTGGTATGAGTCTCAAACTATCTATCTATCTATCTATCTATCTATCCATCTATATAAAGCAGGTCAACGCTGCATAGAATTCATGCAACGAGATAGTCAACTGGTGAAAATTCGGTCGATCCTCAGGCGAAAGTGCCCAACACTGGCCCATCAACGAAAACCTGAAACCCAACTTCTAAACACAAAAAAAAACACATTCCCCTCCCAGACAATCGTACACTTGATTCGGGCAAGAAGGCGGCTGATCCAATCGTTGTCCTTCCGTTAGATAAGCAAGCATATTACCAGGCGACTCCTTCTCATAAGGAACGTCCCCCTGCGTCATAATTTCCCAAACGCTAACGCCAAACGACCACTGAAAGAAAGAAAGAAAGAAAAAATAACGAGCTCCATATAAAAACCTCCCTCCGAAGCCACCTTACCACATTACTCTCCGTCCTGCAAGGACCCCCCGCGAGAGTCTCCGCCGCCATCCACTTAACCGGAAGCCGCTCTCCGTTGGGCCCTCCAATCGAGTCATATTCATCCGGATACAAGTCGCTACCGAGAACGCCGTCGGTGATCATCACCTGTAACTGGCCAGTAATTCTAAAAAATATGACTATCTCGTTTTTCCTTCCAGTTGGATTCACGTACAGGCAATTTCTCGTCGCGATGTCCGCGTGTACGACCCGATTTCGAGCCAAGTGGTTCAGCCCGCGCGCAAGCTGAGCGGATATGTATACGAGCTGAGGCACGGATAGCGGCTTTGAAACGAGAAAAAGGACGACTGTAATACTCGTCTCTATAGCTCGAACGGGCGTTAATTAATTACCTGCAACGGAATTCCCGAAGCGTTCGTTTTCTTGTGTTTACGTAGCATTTCTTTCAAGATGACGCCGTCTGATACGAAGGGATAGACGATGGCCGGAAGGCCGGTCATTGCGGAGGTTATGCCAATAACTGTGAGAACATTGCGATGGGGATCGAGGACAAATTTGGACGCGGTTGCGAGGAACTGGTGTATGTCGCGATCGGACGCGCCGCCTTTGATTGCTTTTACCAGCACGTCCTCGCCACCCAGATGGGGGCTCTTTTCGCGAGTCACTCGACTGCCCACACTGACCATATCCGGATCGAAGTGACCCAATTTGCCAAGGCAGAAGATGCCAATAGTGCCTAAGGACAAATCGAATCAGAATCTACTCCGCAACTAGAGGCAGGGATATAGGTCAGGTATGGAATGAGAGACCGTTCACTGTACAAAAGACGCGCCTATAAAAAAAGGGGGAGCCTATTAGGGAATCTATACTAGGAGGAAGCCAAAGACACCAGAGGTGCCTTTGATACACTCCAGAGTCTAAAGTAAGATTGATAAGAGATATTGGGGTTCATCAATATTAGGAGGAGGATTTCTTAGGAAGATGAATAAGAGGCATTAATTCCGATTCCTTACCTTCCTTCACGGTCACCTCAAGAGAAATTCGTCTTCGGTCGACTTGAACGCTTTTCAGCTTAGACGCGGCGGAGCGCCCGCTGTCAACGACTCGGCTCGCGTAACCGGCTACACAGAAAGCGTTTCCACCCCATCGATCGAGCGAAGACTCCTATATATCTGTCTTACAGTCATTGCAGTTTCCGTTCAGCGTCGTCTTGGGATTCATCGTTCCGAGGGCGACGTCGCCGGGCAGAGATCGTAGCGTTATCAGTTCCGCTCTCGCTTGGGCTTCGCTCAGCTTCGGCTCGTTGCACTTTCTATATTGGAATCCGATGAAGATGATGATGACGATGGCTAGGATGGTCGACGCCACGGCGACGGTGAGCTTGAACGTCCACGACGTCTTCTCCTCGTCTAAAGAATCGTCTCCGCCTTTGTTCGAAACGGTGTTATCTGAACGTATATAAATCACGTGATTATAAGTAATAATAAATTTGAATTTCGAACCGTTAGGATCCTTTGGCGGCGGCGCCGGCGTAACATCTGTAAAACGTGCAAAAATAAAATTATCTTAGAAACAAATCCAGCTAATATATCCCATTGTCATTTTTTAGAGCAGCTCTACACGTTACATGTCTGTAAAACCGCTCTACGTCACTGGTACGAAATTGTGTTTACTTGCCATATTGTGGGGCCCCTCCACGATGAACCCAATCAATCAGTCTCGAGACGTTGCTTTTATTAATTAATCGATTGATCCCCCCCCCCCCCCCCCCCCCCCCCTCCTCCTCCTCCCCCGCCCTCTCATCACTCACGCTTGACGTTGCGTCCGCACAGGCGCGGTCGCTGAATGGAAACGATGAGCGCGCGCACCGAGGAGTATCGCAAATCGCTTATGTTGAGCGCGAAGCGAAACGTCGCCTCGCCCGTGCCGGCGCACGGCAACGAGATGAAGAAGGCTAAATAAAGGCACAAAGCGCGCGCTTGCATCACGTGTGTTAGCATAAGGAATGGACGAGATAAAGAGGGCGGCGGGGCGACGGAACAGTCGCCGCCGACGCCGCGAAGCCCTTCCGCGGACGTACGTGCATAAAACGGGTTACTTCCGCATCCAGCTAATCGTCGAATTACACGCGAAGGGGGGCCCAACACACGCGAACGAAAAAAAAAAAAACGCGCGAACGAACGACGTACGGCGAACTCTGCTTACACGAAACGTTTCGCGGTACGATTCCGATGGCGTTGATTAGAGTCGACGGCTGACGCATGACGCTCTCGTCGCTCGATTGGAATCGCATCGAGTAGAGCCACTACAGAAACGCGCGCGAACGCGAGAAAAAAGAGAAAGGATCGGTCGCGCGTCGATGAGAATCCCCGTTCACCGGGCCCGAGGGGAAGTGGAACACTCGTCTAAATAGCATTAAGCGTCGACGACGACCAGAAAGGCTCGGTTCCGAAAGAAAAATGCCTTCGCGGTTTCTACACTGTGGTGCGAGCGCGCCTCTAGCGTTGGGCTATATCGCGTTTCTCTCCTGTCAGTGTATCGAATGTCGGCGTAGCTATGCATGTAACTGTATCGATACCGATGATTGTGCGTTCCACGTGAAACGGATGCCCGACTTGTCGTACGGTATGACGTGAGGATTGCGGAACGATCCGTCGACGAGATCGCCGTTTCTTACGTAGTAGAAACGACTTTCTGACATTCCTAGGAATAAATACCGAACGTACGTCTCCCGCGTTCTTCGTTGTCGTTTCGTCTCGAAGATCGAAGACGATCGGGTGTCTTACCGAAGGCTTTCGTTTCATTCTTGTCGAGGTAGATGTCGAGCGTGCCGCCGACGATTCGGAGCAGAACGCACAGGACGATCGCAGACGCCGCCATGAAGAGCGACGCGTCAACAAAAGGACATTACCAGTGGACGAGACTCTTGATATCACCGATAACATCCGGTCACATGGTATATATGTATTTATTGTTATACACTTATTACAATTTTTTCATGCGATTGTGCATCCTAACTTTGTACTACTACAGTAGTACTACTACTCTTATTATAACTGTCTCGAAAGTTTATCACATGAGCCAAGCGAGTGCCGCCACCAAAAAGTGATGCAACTAGAACTGTTCTGAAAACCGCTGGCTTATTTGCTGAACCCCCGGTACTCGAACACGAAAAGGCGTGGTCGGATTCACTATCGGAGCGATGACGTCCGACTGGACGCCCGGATCATCGTCTCCAGAGCCACTTCGGACATTATTACTGACACAATCGTCGTCATCCTCAGGACAGTCACTTGCAGCAGTTGGCGTGGTCTCGGTCTCGGGTAGCGGACCACTGCAAGGCGAACGCGACGGATTCGTCCTCCAGTGACCCAAATCAACCCAATTAGATATAATACTCGAGGCCCTCTGCAATTCATTCTCAGACTGTTCACAAGTCGCTGCCGAGGTCGATCCGCCTGTTGGGGTCTCGATTTAGCGCCATATCTAGAAAAGATCGGTAAGAAAAACGAGCTTGTATTGGTCCTTTCAAGACTCACGGTCCCACGCGCTCTCCATTCCAACATGAACTGTCGTCATCCGATGAAATCCTTTCACAGACATTCTTTGTGAGCATTTCCACGGCGTCGTGGAACTGAACAATAGCTCCGCGAGCGAAATCCAACTGCACTTTGAAATCCATGGCACTCGGAGGAGTGCGTTCCGCATCTGGTGCGCCACCTCCCGACGATCCCGGGCCGAAGATTTGAGATTCAAGAACAGATCGCTTTCGTCGCGCCGGAAATCCGCAAGCGTCTCGAATCTAAAAAGAAAATCACAGCACGTGCTCCAATAAAAAAATTTAATAATTTACGAGTTTTCCGTGATTTCCGGGTAGGGTCACGCTGAGTTCCATCGCGGCAAACGAAAATTCCGTTCCGATGTCGCGCATTGCCGATTGAGGGCTAACATTGCCCGTTTCGATAAAGAGTCGCGACAATTTTCCGAGAAAGTCGTTGAACGCCTCGCTCAGCGCGCTCAAGTCGCCGATACAGCCGGGCAAAATGTTCTCGCAGAGCGCGCGACACGGCTTCACGTCCACGTGCCCCGCGCACATGGAACAGTGGACCGTGCGCGCGAAATTGCGCACGCACTCGCTCTCGGGACACAATGACTGAGTGAGATCGACAACGCGTTTACCGGTATCGACGGCGATCGCGAGCGCCGTCGATATATTCGTCGCTCGATTGACGAGTCGACGTATGAAGGCCATTTTTCCATTAAAAACGCCGCTTTCCGATTCGCCCGTTCTCTCGACGTAGCTCAGTATGCACGTGCGCTCCGCTTCCGTGAAACCGTCGACTTCGAGCTCGAGCAAGATGGCGAACGCGGTGATGACGAGATCGTTGCGCACTTTCGTCAAGCCCGCGTCGACGTCGCCTTCGCGCGTAAAGATGAATTTTCGCATGGCATCGTAGAGCGGATCGAAGATGGCGTCGTTCGAAAAGAAGTCCGCGTAGGCGCTATTGAAGACGTCGATAGCGCGAGTTCGACTGCTCGTAAGCGCGGTGTCGATCAGCGCTGATGGGGAGGGGGGGAGGGAGAAAAAAGCCTTAGAAACGCATTCAATGCTCTCTTGTTCGAGTTCGTTGACAAAAGGAGTCGCGCCAGTCTGATCGAATTTTATGCATACTCGACCACCCATCGCACGCGTTCGCGACGCTGGCACGACGCGCGATCTCAAGTCAAGCGCGAGAAAGGGGAGGCCTCTTCGCGCGGGGGCGAAGCGTACGGACCAAACCGCACAGTTCCGACTAATAATGAGTTGACCGTAAAGAGGAGCCGCGCCCGCGGTTTTTAGTCGCAAAGAATAAAATAGACGGGAGAAACCGCGCAATTCGTCGGTCGCTCGAGAGGAATCGAACGCGCGTGTCGCGACACCTGCGCTTCCATGCTCTCCCCCGCGCGTTCGCGTGTCGGCGCTGTGTACTTACCTGAAAACGTCTCTTCGAAATGAGTAAACGTCTTCGCGACCGGCTCGAACGCGTTGCGAACGACGCGTTGCAGTTCGTGTCCGGCAAATTGCTCGACGGCGGCTTCGGCGATCGTGGAACAGCACGTCGGCGTCGCCGACCGACACAGGCGCGTCTCTTCGGCTATGTTTAGACACGCGGTTGACGTCATTCTTTTCGTTCTCCGTTCTCTTTCTTACCGAGATGTGCCTTCGGTTCATCGTACATGTGCCCCTTCGCTTGCGATCGTTCGGCGATGTGCGAGAGTCGCGCTGCCGCGCAACTGGGCGGCGTCGGCGTCGCCGCGTCGACGGGGGCGGAAGCGAATAGGGTCGCTCCCAACAAGGAGAAGAACAAAGCGATGTCAACGATCATGTCTCTCTGGCTGGGAACGGTGTATTGCGAGGGGCGAAGGGAAGTCAACAAATCCGCGTAACCAGACTGGTGCCTTGGGTAATGGTAATTCGCTTTCGTTACGATCCAGTGCGTGCGATTGGCGGAGAGCGTAATCGCATTAGACG
>NC_089188.1:1009272-1099392 GCF_947507565.1 Oscarella lobularis | reverse complement strand
TCACATAAAATATCACACAAATCACAAATCAGTGCCATTACATTTACACCGCCGATATTTACACCGATAACTGAGCCAGAGACGAAAACCCATTGACGGACAGGAACTTTGCGATGATTAAATGAAAGACTTGCACTTTCAAAAGCAGACATCTCGCCATACTGTCCTTTATTAATCCTTACTGTGAGATCTGAAAATAGCCGATAGACCAGCATTAGTCCAAAATACAAAGAAAAAAAACCTGAAGAGTTCGTCTCAAATACGGTGAGCGGTTCGTCACATCTCGACTGCACTCCGCAGCTATCACTAGAAAAAGAAGGAGAGTGGTATATATACAATACAATCTGTACAGCTACCTGAGAACGACATCGTCAAGGGCAATATCGCTTCGAACTCCGCTTATCCGTGCAGTAAACCGCAGCGTAATGTCGCTCCTATAGTCCTACACAATAGCTGTAATAGCACATACGAACATTGGAGCCTTGGTTCTACTACCGAAAGGTCAATCAAGGTGTGATTCCACTGAGAGCCGTGATCGGACGACCGGTAAAAAATCGGACGCCATCCGTAACGGTCTGCATTTACTTCGACAAGCAATGATCCTATCTGGGGCGGCGAGCCAGAGAGAACGAGTCCATGCATGTGATACCAAAATGACAAAGTGCAACCGGGGCCAGACGGGAAGCATTCACTTTCCAGCTGGGCCTGGTAAGAAATTAGAAAGAGACGTACTATCTGAAATTATACCTCTTCTCCGTCACGATTGTTTCCCGACGCTTCTACGTACGCGTAAAAGCCTTTGTTTCCTCCGGTATGATCAGCCAAGGGGCCCGTCCCAAACGTCGGCGTGTGAGTGGAAGTCAAGTCCCAGTCAAAATCGTCGTCATCTACCTGGTGAAATATGCCCAAATCGGGAATCCCGTTTCCAAACGTCGTATTTCTTTTAAAAGTACAGGTGATATCCCTAAAACGCCGCGCGAATAGCCTGAGCCTTTCATTCACCTGAACGTTATTTTCGAGTCCTACCTGCAACGATCAATAAAAATCCAAGCTCCAACGGAAAATCCTAGCGTCACAGAGGAGTTCCTGCCGATCGCTGCTCCTATATCTTTCAAAGGCACCAGTTCAACCGCGCCCGTCGATCCAGAGAACGACAATGCATAATTCAAATTCTAAAACGAAAAGGCCATCATCAAAGAAGCCGTCACCACTGCGTACGTACCTGAAGACACTTGTACTGCAACTGAACGAAGGCGACTCTAACCTTGGCTTGAGGAAAGACGAAAACGCCTAGCCGACCGCCGTAGTGCGTGACATCGTACACGTCGCCGCTGTCAACGACGAGAGCGGTGTCTTGATACCACTTGATCCGAATCAATCCGTTCGCCGGATTGTGAACGATGATCCAACGATAGGCCGTCTGGGCGTCCCACGGAATCGTCGAGTTGGACCATAGGAGGCGAGTTTCGTTTACGCTCGTGCGACTGTGCCACAGCGCGTCGCGTAGACTTCCCCCCGGACCGCTGCTCGAATCGATAACCTAATAGATCAAAGAGCGTTGTTTGTCTAGTTTTAATTGAAGACGCGTTTTCTGCCTTTAGTTGGAATCCCTGTCGAGCGAATGGAATTGGATAGTCATCGAACTGAGACAACCTCTCCTGGCTTTGTTTCCACTCGAGCAAATAGAATTTTCTGCCAATGTCAATTAATTAACCTCCGAGAGAGAGAGAGAGGCACTAACGAATATTTCTACCTGTTGCTTTGGTACCCGAAAACAATTCCGACGTATCCGTCGCGGTTGTCGGCGTAGAGAGTGCCGCTGAATTCCACGTCGTCGAACGCCGCTTTACTAATCAAAGCACTGGCGTCGCTACTGCGTGAAAAACGTCTTGATTAATTAGAAGTTATAGAAAGTAGGATCAACAACTGACCTGTCTTCGTAAACGACTATTTCCTTTCCGTCATCTTTTGTCGTCCATTGAGGTTTGTTGTTGACCGACTGAAATGTGACAACGTCGCCGTTTGAAAAATCGGTTTTTTGCACGTTTGGATTCAAAGGACAAGCGTCCTAGAGAAATTCTCTTAATTTCAGACACAGTCCCAACTAAATTTAGAAAATACCAATCTATTTGGCACGCCATCTCCGTCGTCGTCGTCGTCGTCGCACTAACGTAAGACAATGATGATTCGTTCAATTATTCTAATAATAAATTATACTAAATTAATTACCTGAACGTCTTTTCGTAATGGACACTTGTCGTCAGTATCGAGAATGCCGTCACCGTCGTCGTCGTCATCACACGCGTTTCCCCGTCCATCTCCGTCAACATCAATCTAATTCAAAAAGTGTATTTATCTCTCTCTAAGACATATATTCACTTCGTGTATACCTGGCTCGGGTTTGGAATGCTCGGACAATTATCGCGACTGTCAATAGCCCCATCCTTATCCGTATCGATTCCATTATCGCACGCGTCTCCGACCCCATTCCCGTCGACGTCGTTCTGATCCGGATTGCGCATAGCAACGCAATTGTCGCACGCGTCCCCAACGCCGTCGCCGTCTCCGTCCGCCTGCCGCGAATTCGGCACGCCCACGCAATTGTCCGTCACATTTCCAACCCCGTCGCCGTCGACATCGCCGTCGCACGCGTCTCCGATCCCGTCCCCGTCCTCGTCCGCCTGATCGGGATTCGAATCGGTGCGACAGTTATCGCACGCGTCTCCGTCGCCGTCGCCGTCGCTGTCAGTCTGATTAGAATTCGAAATCAACGGACAGTTATCGTTTTCGTCGGAAACGCCGTCATTGTCGTCGTCATTGTCGCACGCATCTCCTACGCCGCCGCCATCCGTGTCCGTTTGATCGCTGTTTGGTATGCGACAGTTATCGGCGCGACAGCGGGGATCGTTGCAGGGTAGCGCGTGGTCGGGATAACCGTCCAAGTCGGAGTCGACGCCGCAGTAGATTCCATTCCCAGCGTACCCCACTGCACAGGTGCACGCGTACGCGCCGGGCCCGAGCGATTCGCAGCGCGCGTTCGAACTGCAGTTGGACTTTTGAAGAAAACAGTAGTCCGATTCGCGGCACACCGAGTTCGCATTTGACCACTTTCCGCCCGTCGTGCAGCGACGACTTCCGGCGACGAGACGCTCGTAGCCCTGATTGCAAATGACTTCGCATTCGACGCCGTAAGATCGGCCGTGGGGACAGCTCACGAACCCATTCGACGGCACCGCCTATATTTAATTAAAAAGAGTATAATAATACAAAAATAATTATTGATTATTACGCTACCAGTGGAGGACAATCGAGTTGATTGGAACACGTTGGCTGATTGTCTGTCCAGAGACCCTTTTCTGTACACGTTACGCTTGCAGATCCGATCAGAGTCAGGCTCTCGTTGCAACTGTACTTGCATGTCTTTACGGGAAGGTAAAGGATAGCATTAACTATCTACAGCCCATTGAGGTCGATTGCCTTACATCGCCATATCTGATTCCCGTGCACGATACGGAGCCGTTTTGGGGGGAGTCGAGCGAAGGACAACGAACCCGTGCGCATTTAGCCACAGTTCCGTTCCATTTTCCGTCGGCTTGACATCGACGTCCCGAATCGCCAATCAGCACGCGACCCACGTTGCACGATTGCGTGCACGTGGAATTGACCGTCGTTCCCGTGCACGCTACGACTCCGTTCGGAGGAATAGGAGCCGGTCCGCAATCAGCGAGACGGCAGCGGAGTTCCTCAGGTGACCAACCTACAGCTGGATTGCATGTTTGCTTCGCTGTCGATATCGATCCGTTGATGACGTAGCCCTTGTCACACTGGATACTGCACGTTTCTTGCCGACCGCTCGATGAACACGACAGGCGGCTGCGAGGAGGAGGACGAAGTAAACCACATTTATCGTCTGCAAAGATAATTATTTGGTGTCAAGGACTCTCTCTATTGTGACACGTACTTTCAATTACGATGGAAGTGAGCAGTTCATTTCCTTTCGTCGTGCAATTAGACGTTTTCGTCTGAGCCTTTCCCTGTAACCATTGAAACAGAACTTCTGACTCGCAATCGCAGGAGCCGGATCTTAGAGACGAAGACTCCACCGAAAGTTACCGTGCGAGACACGATATCTCACCGTAGATCTTCAGTATCCTTATTTAGAGTCGATAGATCAACTGCCCTAAGCCGGAGTCGACCATTAGACGATGCATACCTAGACAGATATAGATTAGACTAAGAGAAAGAAAATGCCCGCCGGTTCTTTGTACAAATGCTCTACAACTTTGACGTCAAGAGGAGACGTCGGAGAAGAGCTACGGAAAGGAGTAGTATAGAATATCAGGTGATCGAGTGAACTATACAAACCTGACAAGAGAACACGGGCGTTCGGCCAAATCACTGAAAAAAGAATGTGAAACAGAATCCTCTCTCATCAACTACTACTGTACTACTACTTACCTTTCAGTGAAGCCCTGTCTAACGGCAAAGGACTTCGAAGAGACGCTGCAGGCGCCGTCATTCCAGCTAAAGCAAGAACGTCTACAGATAACCGCATCAGGCCTATAGTTAGGTCTAACCTATTCTCTACGAAACCGACTGCACTAACAGACGCGTTTTCCCATGACTTCCGATTCAAGCAAGTGGCGTAGACGCCCACCTTTGGTTTTCTGCTCATTCTAAGCTCGAAGGTCGTGCCAAAGCATGCCGTGGTATCTTACACGAGATATGCGTCGCCGTTGGCGCCGCCTCCGCCGCCCAATTGAACGTCAACGGCAATGACGCAAACTAGTGTCGTCGAGACACAGTCGCACGTAGGTTTGTAGTCAGTGTCGTTGTTAGAAGCGGCGTCGAGTTTCGAGCTCAAGCTCGCCGCCAGTGCAAGGCTAAGGATGAAGGAGGCTACCCAGGAGCTCATTGTGCGATTATATGGAGATAAATGATATTCTGGAAACAGCACGTGAGCTGTTTCCTCCGGGAAAGACCCGCCGTATTTTAACAAAACTCCGAGTCCGATGCTTCCAAAGAAGACTACGTCTGATGCAGCTACCAAAAAAAATAAGAGATCAAATCAATAGGAATAATTATTTGTACTGTGATTAATGACTTTACTTGTCGTCTTCAGAGTGTGCGTCATTCTCGAAGTCGTGCAGCATCTAAGTGTGGAAAAATTATCGAACCGCGGGTCCGTGGTCGAACCAACTACGCCCACGTCGAGAAACAGGGTGAGGCGCGCAAGCAGACGCGGAAAACGGGATTTTTAGTGCTGCGTGTGTGTACAATATCGCTGTGTGAGGGAAAAAAATAAACTTGTGCAGAATTTGGTGATCGCCCGTATATCACCTACTCACCATGGCGACCAGACTAACGGCCAAGCAATCGAAGCGAGATCGGCCGAAATCGTCGAACGGTGCTCCCAAACGCTATCGTCGAGAGTTCCTTCCTTACTTTCAATCACTAGGAAAAGGACCAAAAGGTCCAGGAGCGTCTGGCGAAGAGGGGATGACTTCGGACACCGCCACGGCGGCGACGGGCGACATCGCGCGCAAGCGCAGCAGCGCAAACGACGAAGTGATTCGCGGCGAGGACGTCGACGCGCTCGCAATCGATAAAAGAAGTGTTCTTTGTCCACACGACGATCTTACCCGTATGCAGACGCTTGACCAAAATGACCAAACTACTTCTGCACCACCTCCGCCTCAATTAAAGACGGTTCTCTTACGAAAAACTGCACCCAGAGACGAAGAAAAAAGACCGCAGACGCGAAGGTAAATAAATAATAAATGCATAAGCTATCTATTATTGATTTACATTTTCAAGTGTGACGGTTGCACGACGGGCGCCTCCGGAAGCTAAGCCATCTCAGCACGAGCTCGTATCAACGAAGCCTCGGACAATTATCGTGACTGTCAATAGCCCCATCCTTATCCGTATCGATCCCATCATCGCACGCGTCTCCGACCCCATTCCCGTCGGATCCGGATTGCGCACAGCAACGCAATTGTCGCACGCGTCCCCAACGCCGTCGCCGTCTCCGTCCGTCTGAGGCGAATTCAGAACGCCGACGCAATTGTCTGTCAGATTTCCAACTCCGTCGCCGTTGACATCGCCGTCGCACGCGTCTCCGATCTCATCCCCGTCCTCGTCCGCCTGATCGGGATTCGAATCGGTGCAACAGTTATCGCACGCGTCTCCGTCGCCGTCGCCGTCGCTGTCAATCTGATTCGAATTCGAAATCAACGGACAGTTATCGTTTTCGTCAGAAACGCAGTCTTGGTCGTCGTCATTGTCGCACGCATCTCCTACGCCGCCGCCATCCGTGTCCGTTTGATCGCTGTTTGGTATGTGGCAGTTATCGGCGCGACAGCGGGAATCGTTGCAGGGTAGCGCGTGGTCGGGATAACAGTCCAAGTCGGAGTCGACGCCGCAGTAGATTCCATCTGCAGTTCGCACGCGCTCTGCGAATCGCTCGGGCCCGGCGCGTACGCGTGCACTTGTGCTGTGGGGTACGCTGGGAATGGACTTTTGAAGAAAACAGTAGTCCGATTCGCGGCACGCCGTGTTCGCATTCGACCACTTTCCGCCCGTCGCGCAGCGACGACTTCCGGCGACGAGACGCTCGTAGCCCTGATCCCAAATGACTTCGCATTCGACGCCGTAAGATCGGCCGTGGGGACAGCTCACAAACCCATTCGACGGCACCGCCTATATTTAATTAAAAAGAGTTTCTTTGAAGCAAGGGTCCTTCCGGGATGTCCCGTATACCACCAGATCACAAATTCATATGAATTTATATTCAAAACGAGTTTCATTTTGTTCTTATTGATTCTATTTGATTCTTTCGATAAAGGTTAGAAACAACTACTGGTTGAATGAGATTGCGTTTGATGAAGCTCGTCTGCCCAAACACTCGTCCCTAACATTCGCGTCGAGTGTTTAGAAAGAAGAGCGCCATCAAACGGAATGTCAGTCAAGCTGCAGCTGTTTTACTTACTTTCGACGATGAAATGGGGCAGCTAAACAACAAAATGGAAGTTGTTTCAAACATGATCTCCTGTAAACTAGTAGCCTCGGAGTCCCAGACCTGCTTTAGGGTGGGCGTGCCGGGCGCGAGAGGTCAATAAGCGAGACGGCAGCGGAGTTCCTCAGGTGACCAACCTACAGCTGGATTGCATGTTTGCTTCGCTGTCGATATCGATCCGTTGATGACGTAGCCCTTGTCACACTGGATACTGCACGTTTCTTGCCGACCGCTCGATGAACACGACAGGCGGCTGCGAGGAGGAGCACGAAGTAAACCACATTTATCGTCTGCAAAGATAATTATTTGGTGTCAAGGACTCTATTGTGACACGTACTTTCAATTACGATGGAAGCGAGCAGTTCATTTCCTTTCGTCGTGCAATTAGACGTTTTCGTCTGAGCCTTTCCCTGCAACCATCGAAACAGAACTTCTGACTCGCAATCGCAGGAGCCGGATCTTAGAGACGAAGAGACTCTACCGAAAGTTACCGTGCGAGACACGATATCTCACCGTAGATCTTCAGTATCCTTATTTAGAGTCGATAGATCAACTGCCCTACGCCGGAGTCGACCATTAGACGATGCATACCTAGACAGATATAGATTAGACTAAGACAAAAAATGCCGTCGGTTCTTTGTACAAGTGCTCCACAACTTTGACGTCAAGAGGAGACGTCGGAGAAGAGCTACGGAAAGGAGTAGTATAGAATATCAGGCAGCTATACAAACCTGACGAGAGAACACGGGCGTTCGGCCAAATTACTAAAAAAAGAATGTGAAACAGAATCCTCTCATCAACGTTTTTTGCTACTACTACTTACCTCTCAGTGAAACCCTGTCTAACGGCAAAGGACTTCGAAGAGACGCTGCAGGCACCGTCATTCCAGCTAAAGCAAGAACGTCTACAGATAACCGCATCCGGCCTATAGTCAGGTCTGACCTATTCTCTACGAAACCGATTGCACTGACAGACGCGTTTTCCCATGACTTCCGATTCAAGCAAGTGGCGTAGACGCCCACCTTTGGTTTTCTGCTCATTCTAAGCTCGAAGGTCGTGCCAAAGGACGCCGTGGTATCTTACACGAGATATGCCGCGGCGTCGCCGTTGGCGCCGCCTCCGCCGCCCAATTGAACGTCAACGGCAAGGACGCAAACTAGTGTCGTTGAGACGCAGTCGCACGTAGGTTTGTAGTCAGCGTCGTTTTTTACAGGTTCTGCCGAGAATTTTTTAAATGAGGAAGAGGGATTACCTAGCTTTAGCTTTAGTTTAGAAACGTTGGGAAACTGAGTTTTACTTGTCAGTCTGGCGATAAACTGTAAAGAACAGTTACTTTTGCCTATGAGTCTGAAGGTTTGGGTAAAGGACTTCTATAGTCGTGGATTGGGCGAAGGGGCCCCCTTTGGGGGTAAAAAGCTTACAAACTCGTCGTTTGACCGCCACAAGCTCAAAAAACGCGTTTTCTCGCTTAGAGAAGTTTAAAAAAATTGACAAAAAACACCGACACTTGACACAAACCCCACGGAAGACGGTGCTATGGAGGTTTATCCGGTGACAGAGGTGCCCCAGGAACTGGGAGAGAGATGCGAGAACTAGGAAGGCGTGCCAAGTTACACCCTTGTCAAGTAAGTATAATTAATAATAAGCTTAACTAATCTACTCAGGGAGGCAACGAACTAAACATCGACAGGCATTTGAACGAAATACATAGAGGGAACTAACGAAACGGGGAAGGGAAGGGAAGATGTCCTAGTGTTGTACTCCGCCAAAACACCGAAAGTCGGTGTTGGCCGGGCAAGTGAGGAATGAGGCGACCACCGGGCCATAGTCAAACCTTGGGGAATGTTGCCAATCTCCCTTCTATCCTAGCCACGAGCTCTGCTCTGCTCCATCTGATTAGTACTTGTAAGCGCTGACTATTTATACTCATACGCGACTAGGGACGAACGACTGCAGCTGTTCGCGATCAAAAAGTCACAAAAAGTGCTTCGTTTGAACCGAAACTTCTGCCAATCGGCTGCAAATGCATTTCTGCCAACAAAATCAAACGATATTTGGTTGAAAATCAATTCAAAACATGAAAAACGACAAAGAATGTGTGCTACGTACGCCAGGCACGCCTTGTCACGCGACATTGAGCGACGCATGACGTCAATCGTCGCGTTGCTACGAAATGCCCTAATACGAGAAGTAGACGCAATGAATCGGTCGCAAAATGCATTGTGGGTCTATTCTAAACATTGAGTCGCTATTTGGATGTGAAAGCGAACGCATACGCAGTTACGCCGTACGCTTGGTCAGCAAAATCAAGGTGCTATTATAACGGGCAAGTGAAACGTGCGTTGCACGTGATACGCTAACAATCCGACGAAAACGCTAGTAGCTAAGTCTATTCGACCCGTTTCTCGTCAAATTACCTAACCAATGGGCAGGGTATGATAAAAGTTTTGGTACTGTGCACGTTTCACAGTCTAATGGTACTAAAATGCGCGAGATGCCATAAAATGATGTGGTACTAGTAGTATGGGTCGGCAAGTGAGATCGGGGCAGAACCCTGCCTAAAGAGAATTTTAATTTTGTCCTTACGATCGCACTTCTCCGTCGATGGATTGTAATTGCCGAATTTGCAGAAGCATTGGTATGACGTGCTGTTCTCCGGCACGCAAACCTGATCCGAGGAACAGTCATTGCCCAAACAGGCACTTGTAGCTGAAGAAAAGGAAATCATTTGGACTTCTACATCAAACGAGAGCCTATTCATACCGATTGGCGCGGAGCTATTGTAGACGCTTAGGCCGGTCGGTCGCCAAAAGGAAACGTGCGGAGCAAAGAAGACTTTGAAATTACTGCCGTCTATGTTCACTGATCCCACCGTGTTGTGTTGCCAGTCAGACCAGATGAGCAAGTCGCCGTATATGTCCAAGGCGTACGGATGCACTTGAGGGTACGTGCCAAGGAGACGTCGATTTGTTCCGTCGAAATTGCAGACTTCGATCTAAACAAGAAATCGTCTCGCTTACTGTTTCTTTTTTGACTAACTTTTCTTCTCTTACTTTATCCAATCTAGCATCGGCCCAGTAGAGAAGTCTTTTGGCCAAGTCAAGAGTAATCCCGTTGGGCCATACGATTAGCGTGGATACGAGCACCTGACGACGCTCCCCCGTCATTGAAACACGTTCAATTTTCGGCACAGAACCCCAGTCCGACCAATAAATCATCCTGAAACACATAGAAATAGGAGTTTAGAGTGGTGTCTAGACAAGCCATGTGAAAGGATGCCTATAAGAAGAAAGCGAAAACCGACTTTCCAACTCACCCTTCCGCAATATCCAACTTCAACCCACGCGGCTCGTCCAAACCGCCGATAAGCGTCTTCCGCCAATCGCCCTTCACGCTGACGACGCCGATAATATTAGCCGTTCGGTCCGTATAGTAGAGCACTTTGCTGACGTAGTCGACGGCGATGTTGTCCGCATAGGACAGAGGAGGATCGTCGAGAACGAGTCGCTTTTGGCCGTCTTTCGTCACTTCGAAAATCGCCCTGTCTGTTATGTCCGAAACGTATAACAACTCCGTCGTCGGATCGACGGCGACGGAGATCGGCCTCTTGACGGTGGTAATCGGCGCTATCGCCGGCTGAAGTGCGCCGTTTCTCAACACGTATCCGCGAATCTCGTCGTTTTCGACGAGAAAGATAACAGTGTCGGGCTCTATTAGCAGAAAAAAGAATCGATAAAGCAGACGGAAGATAGTACGTGACGACCGACCGCCGCACGACACGCCGTCTTGATTTAGGACTCCGACGCTGCAGGCACACATCCGCCCCGTCGGCTCAGCGAGGCACATTTGTTCACAATCGCCATTATTCAGCGAGCAACGGTTCACTTCTAAAAATAGAAAACACATGCAATTGAAGAGATGATTGATAAGCGGGGACTACCGGTTGCGTTCTCGCCCGCGCGGTAGAGCGAAAGGCCGTAAGGCGTCGATCTCGTCCTCGTGACGACGCTGAGGTCCGATTCGCTGAGATTGGAGCTCATCGGCAGGCCGTACACGACGCGAGCGTAACGATCCGTAAAATAGATCGTCTCCGAAGTGATCGCCATTCCGAAGGGGTGAATGTTCGCGGAAAAGGTCAACATCACCTGACGATCGTTCCCATTGAGGTCGCTCGACTCCATCTGCGCAAAAAGACGATCGAGAGAAGGAATCGCGATATAGTCGTGAGATAAAAACCTTGTCCGCTTTTCCGTCGATCCAATAGAGACGTTCGCCGGATATCGTCAATCCGTATGGCCAGCCGAGGTCATACCCCTCAATTAGCGCAGTTCGATTATTGCCGCTCATAAACGCGCGTTCGATTTTGGCTTTCGATCCCGAATCAATCCAGTACATTAACCTTCGTACGAGCGACTAGAGTAATAATCTAACACCCCGTTCTACTATCGATCATTTACCCCATCGACGGTTGGAGAATAATCGCACGTGGTTCGACGAGATCCGTGCTGATGAGCGGCACGGAATAATTACCGTCCAACGTGGCGACACCGATTACATCTAAGCTCGAGTCGGAGAAATAGACGTGCTTGGCCGATGGATCGTAGGCGACTCCGCTCGGTATAACCAGTCGCGAGACGATCGTTCGAACGTTCGTGCCGTCGACGTTCGAGGTGACGATCGCTTCGAGAGAGATGTCCGTCCAGAAAATTGTCTGAGTGTCGACGTTGTGCGCGACGCCGACGACGCGTTGCGTTTGCGTGTTCTCGATTGTCCGGACCAGGGAGCCGTTCGGAGTCACGAGCCGAAGGGAAGTGGTTTCGGCGACAATGAGAAATTCGTCTGGAACTATTGGGGGAGACGATAACCGCGAGGTGACGCGTTGGCACCAACCCATAAAGGACAACGCATGCGAGGTCAAAAAAAAGGCGAACCAAAGGGAGCTTTAATTGTCATTCTAACGCGTGCGAGGAGAGGTAAAAGGAAATTGAAGAGATGATAGTCTATCACATCTTCTAAGATCCGTGAGTCTATATCATCTCCGTTACTACTTCCCCCCTCCCTCCCCTCCCCTCCCCAACAAAGAACGCGTCAATCGTTTCCCTATGGTTGCGTCAGGTGACGCACTGCTTACTTGTTGTTGGTTCAGTTGCTTCAGGTGGGTCCATTGCCTCTATCATCGTCACGGCGACGACAACGACGACGACGACGACAACGTCGAAAAGAGAAAGGTGAAATTGCCTTAGCATTGCGACAGGCGACGACGTACGACGACGGGCGACGAACTTAAGGGGCGAGCGCAACCCGTGCTCACCAATGAAGCGCAGACGGATTCCCTGAGCTCAAGGCACATCCGCATCACTCCTCAGCTCTTGGCACTTGGCGTCCGCCTACGTCGCCATTCACCAGTAGCAAACCTTGTAGCCTCACTCAAAGCCTTGTTCCACGACTCAAAAGCGAACTCAGAAACCATAGGAGTTATGCCCTAGACAAAAAGAACAAATCTCTATAAGAGTGAAATCTTTCATTATGCCATCATACTGTCTTATGCAGCCACATCTCTTCCGTTTTTGACAGCAAATCGGTCCAATTGAAAACGGAGGGATGGTGTTTTGCAAAAGCGGAATTCCTAAAGACAGTTGTGTAAGTACGAAGAACGTGTGTGCTCTGCGAACCTTCTCTGGTAATGAACGGTTTTGAGTTCCGGAAGAACGGTATAAGTGCCGAGGTCTAAATGAGTTTGGTAGCAGTCATACAATAATTAATTATTTAATTAAAAATACCAGCATTATCTACGAAGACTACGTCAGAAAAATCGACGTTTTCTGTAACGGAAATTTCCTGACATGTTCGGTAAAATAATTAGAAAATTATTGTGTTTACTTTCGCAGTCAGTAATGACTCAACCCATGGGACCGGTGGGAAGGTTTGTAGTCAGCGTCGTTTTTTGAAGCGGCGTCTAGTTTCGAGCTCAAGCTCGCCGCCAGTGCAAGGCTAAGGATGAAGGAGACTACCCAGGAGCTCATTGTGCGATGATGTATCGAGATAAATGATATTCTGGAAACAGCACGTGAGCTGCTGCCTCAGGGAAAGACCCGCCGTATTTAACAACAAAACTCCGACGCTTCCAAAGAAGACTACGTCTGATACAGCTACCAAAAAAAAAAGAAGAGAGATTAAATCAATAGGAATAATTATTTGTACTGTGATTGATGAGAATGCAGACTTTACTCGTCGTCTTCAGAGTGTGCGTCCTTCTCGAAGTCGTGCAGCATCTAAGTGTGGAAAAATTATCGATCGAAGTCGAATCGCGGGTCCGTCCGTGGTCGAACCAACTACGCCCACGTCGAGAAACAGGCGCGCAAGCAGACGCGTCGAATTCGGAAAACGACCCTTTTTAGTGCTGCGTGTGTGAACTTTGCAGAACTTGGTGATCGCCCGTATATCATCTACTCACCATGGCGACCAGACTAACAGCCAAGCAATCGAAGCGAGATCGGCCGAAATCGTCGAACGGTGCACCCAAACGCGATCGTCGAGAGTTCTTCCTTACTTTCAATCACTAGGAAAAGGACCAAAAGGTCCAGGAGCGTCTGGCGAAGAGGGGATGACTTCGGACCCCGCCACGGCGGCGACGGGCGACATCGCGCGCAAGCGCAGCGGCGCAAACGACGAAGTGATTCGTGGCGAGGACGTCGACTCGCTCGCAATCGATCTGGAAGAATTCAGAAAAGTCTGGCAGCATAAAAGAAGTGTTCTTTGTCCACACGACGATCTTACCCGTATGCAGACGCTTGACCAAACCACTTCTGCACCACCGCCGCCTCAATTAAAGACGGTTCTTCTACGAAAAACGGCACCTAGAGACGAAGATAAAAGACCGCAGACGCGAAGGTAAATAAATAATAAATACATAAGCTATATATTATTGATTTACATTTTCAAGTGTGACGGTTGCACGACGGGCGCCTCCGGAAGCTAAGCCATCTCAGCACGAGCTCGTATCAACGAAGCCTCGTTTCAATGCCAATGGGATATTCATCGAGCATAGTCTACTTGGCAGCTTGGAGGACTATGAGGACGAGGCCATGAAAGAAGCAGACAAATACGTACGTTACTAGTAGAGCAGAGTCAAGTATATATATAGTATACTACCTTGTGATTGATTTGCAGGGACTTACGGGAAGTCCGGAGGTTGGTGGTTAGGTACATCGACACTTTTGCCTCTACTTCGTTTCCTAGATGCCACGTATAGAGCTTCCGACTCCGTCGAACGAGTTCGCTGACGTATCAACAACAAGCGCAGCTACAGTAATATTGTATTATATGCCTGATGAGAATCTTCTATAGTTAGTATCCTAAATACTTTGAGCTTTGGTAGTAGAATGGCCCCTCCCCTCTCTTATATCTGATGGTACGGTATTTTGACGTATTGGTTGTGAAGGGAAGAGACGTTCGTGCTCTCGAGAACTGGAACTCGCGCATGCTTGAACGAAAACGCCAACAAGGGCGCATATCCAGTGGGTGAAGTCATCGGATTTGATTATTGACATGTGTGAGATCCTGGGCTAGAGCTCCTGCAGACTACAGAAGATCAGTTACTGATGAACAAAGGAAGCGACTACAGACAAACAATAGAGCAAAGGTAGAAGAAAATTAATAAAAGACACATATGGTATACCTTTTGCTATATATATAGAGAAATTATTGACAAAGCTATTCCTCCTATGGACTATGGCAAAGGATGTGAGAGATTGATAGTGAAAAATCAAACAATTTTCTAGATTACTTTCAGATCGAATTGGAAGTGAGTTCTGGCGAATGCAAGAGCGCATAGGAGACGAACTGACGGGAATAAAGTAAGCGCCCTCCCTTGCAACACAAAACTAGTCAACCAACACTAAAACAACTGCAGTCTAACATTGACAAAAACCGAAAAAGGAGGCCCACCTCCTTTAGAACAGATCGGCATTCCAGAGGCAATTCAAACAGAAATGGGTCAGCAGCCTATTATTTAATTAATTAATTAATTAATTAATAAACCCGTCTTGATTGATGTCTCTAGGAACGCATTGGCCCGTCAGTACAACACCCATGAACTATCCGTGGAAGGCATCGCCATACCTCGCAGAAAGATCCCACCAGTTGAATCCCGTTGTTCAAACCGTTGCGCCGCATCAGCCAGTAATAGTCCGAATCGTCGCTAAAGACCATAACTGAGTAGCTCTATTCTGTAGGATTTCAGTCAACTTCAAGTCGTAGGACGCACGATTTCCTTGGAGAGAAAAGACTCTCTTGAATCATTGAATTCCGGCAGTTTCACCGACAACGAAGAAGAACAAGATCACCCTGAGTAAAGAAAACCAAACGAACTTCATATAGCAAATATGATGATTTAATTAATAGAAATCCAATTGCCGGATTGGACGACCTCGTCGAAGCGCACGCGGGCCCGTCGCTTCGATTCGGCGGGCAAACGGTCCAATGGGAGGGCGTCGACGACAACGACTCTCTCGATCTTCAGCCAATCAACGCTCGAGTGACGTTCACCAGCGAAGCGGGCGAAGTGAGCACGTCCGCGCTCGCAATCGCAAACGACGGCACGACGGCAATCTATTATTCGTGGAAGGTGAGGTCAAAAAGAGAAAAAGAATTCGGGGCCCCCGGTTACCTTTTCTCCGGCCAGCTCATTCCCAAAGAGTCGCGGCTTGATACGAATCTCAGCAAAGGCGTCCAGCGCTTTTATTTTCACACAAAAAGCGGTAGGAACGTCTTCAGCGTCGTGGCGTCATCTTATAATAACAAAAAAAAACATTTTCTTCTTTGTTTCCCTCCCCCCTCCCCAGGCGTCATTCTTCCTAACGATTCGCTTGATTTTCCGTTTACCTTCAAATCGACGACAGCCGGTATATTCACCGAGACGTGGCAATTCGAAACGCGGCCGGTCCTGTGCAAAGGCGCGCCGCTGCTCGTCACCCTGCGCGGCGTCGCACTGCGAGAAGACAAGTTCAAGAAAACGCGAGCGGACATAAACGTGAAACAGAAACACCGAACCCAAACCTCCAAAAAAAACAAAAAAATTCTAAATTTTTAGGCCGATATCGAGCGCAAACAGGCGGCTCACGCAGTCGAATTCATCCTCAATAATCTCGTCGACAATATTCAAACTCCGCCGCGAGTTCCGTCTCCCGTCGACGCCGACGTCACTGAAAAAGATATCTTTATTCGCAATAATCCTAACGTAGGACTTGTGAGTCTTTTGAACAAGGGAGCCCTTACTTATAATCTCTTCTCCGCTATAGTTGTATTGTAAGGCTGAGGCTTTCGATGAGCTCCAAGCGCTCTGGCGCAACATCAATGCCCCCGATCATCTCGTCGAGCCGTCCGAATTCGAGCCAATCGTCGTTCGCGCCGAACCGCCTCAGCCGTCCGGCGCGAAGGAGAGGGGAAAGAAGTTGGGCGGGTCGAAGGAGTCGGCTCGCGACACGCAGAAGATGGGAAGCACTTCGACGACGAAGATGGGCGGCGCGGCCGAAGCGATCAGCGAGGAACGCCTGCAAGAAATGCGAGACGAACTCGAGAAATTGGACATTGAACCGTGGGACTTATCCGTGGAGACGATTCGAAAGGTAAGTCCGGAGGGCAGAAGACGAGCTGCTATTGTACTTCTATAGAAAATTGTTCAAATCGAAAATGATAATCGGCGAGAGAAGAAGCTGATTCAACTGAATAAGATCGTTCTCGCTTTGTCCGTTGCCCCCGTCCAACCTCGCCAATCCAGTGCCTATAATATTGGGTAGGCATTGAATTAGAAATTCTAAAAATCCTACGTCTTTTGTACTGTGTACAGCTATGAGCTATTGGTTCGGTGGATCGACAAGGTTGCCTCGCAGGCTGATCACATTTGTCGGGTGCTCGGTCTCCCGGAAAAAACCTTTGCACAAAACGAGCCAGTGGAAGTTGAAGCTCCTACAGGTAACAAGAGCTAGACTCCGCGCGCGCGCGCGCCTGCACCCTACGGATAACTCACGCGCAATTTCCAGGCGATGCGACTACGAAGAAACACGCTCGACCGAAAACCGTTGCCGAGAAGCCGCCGACGACGAAGAAGGTCGATTCCAAGGGAGGCAAACGCACGGTGTCATCCGAAACGGATCGACCGCCTTCGAAAGGAGCAAAGAATCAGGCGACGGCGGCGGCGACGGGTCGTCGATCTCGCACGGGGAGTCCGACGAAAAAGGCGTCGGCGATCGTTCGCGTGGACGAGAGCGCTTCGAGTCCGACGGGAACGAAATCGGACGTCGACGCGGCGAAGAAAGAGGCGACGGCGGCGGATCCAAAGACGGAGGAAAAATTCGGCAAACTCTTATACGCGCACGTCTACGACACATTGGTTACGACGTTAGATACAATGAGCGATCTCCTAAGTGCTGACGGGAACGAATAAATCAATGAATAAAAAAGGGAATGTACTATCCTATCTCATTCCCTCGAACTTTCTCATAACCGACTCTCTCGCCTCTCCGACCAACTTCAAAAATTCCGTCAAATCGAAACGAAAGTTGGCGAATTTCGCGTTGCCCTCGTGCTCGACGCTCTGGTCGACGATCTCTAATTTATTCTCGTCGATCCACGTGACGTAGTCGACGCCGCGCAATCGAGCCAAATCCGAGTAGCATCGCGGATCGTGACAGTGAAACAACTCGAAAACGGTCGCCCAATCGGGTAGAAATAAAAGATGCGTCAACCCGGCGCCGTGCATACCGATAAATATATCGCTATTGTGGGTCGCGTTCAACTGATCGACGAAGTCGACGTCCCGATTATAATCGACGACGTTGACGTCGTAGAGCCCCGTCCCACGCAGCCCGTCGACTAACTCGTCTAGATTGAGTATGCGTCGATACGCGGTACTCCGGGTGAGAAACGTGAGTCTAAGTCTCGAATTTCTACTATAGTTCGCCCTCGTTTGCTCGACGCCCAATCGATTGAGAATAAAGCGCGCGAACGCCCAAAAGAGCCCGCTCCCTCGGCACCCGGGCACTATATACGTACTATAATACAAACCGTGACGCATTCGCGGCAGGAGCGCGAACATGACGTTGCGAAAGCAGACGCGCGCGCCGGCGAAATCGACGAGCATCTTACGCGGCCAATCAGAGAACGCCGACCACGTGACGCCGAAGAGGGCGTCGCGACAGCGGGGCATGCGCGCGTCCCAGACGACGATTTGAACGTCTTTCGAGAACGTCGTCGCGTTCGCGTGCATCGACGCGTACAGATTGAAGAAGTCGCAGAAATGATGGTACATGTTCACCGTCGCGTCGAGCTTCACGAATATCGTCGGCGTTTCTTCGACGCGATCGCAGCGGGCTTCGTTCGCCGAATCGTTCTCCCTGTGAAACACGTCGAAGTCGAGCGATTCGAAGGCGCGCAGTTCGGCCATCCACGACCATAGGGGCCCCCGATGTTCGCCCTCTTTCGGATGATTCGCGTCGCGATGTCGACATCGCCCGCCGAGGAGATTCGCGCCGGCGGGAAAGACGTCTTCCCGGAACGAGTCGCTTCCTAATTGGAAATCGCGCATGTCCATGTAGATATTTCGCGCCACGCATATGCGCATGTGATGGTCGCAGCGCAGGTGCGATGACGCCTCTTCCGTTGGGCTACACACGTCGCGCATTTGCTCGACGAACGTGCGTACGTAGCCGAAATCGGCGTCGCGCCAGAATCGGTCGCGTTTTTTCGCGTCGTCGCAGTGCGTGTCGGTGAAGTGGCGGTCGTTTGGAGCGCAGTCCGCTTCGTAGCCCCAGCAGGAGTCCCTTCGCCGCGTATCGTCGCATTGTGGGTCGTTGGCGTGGCAGGCGTCAGCTGGAGCTCTGTCAAAGACGTCGGCAATGCTCGAGGAAATGAGAAACGCGACGAAGTGCAAGAAATTCATGCCGTACACCGCCCGTAAGCGTTTTTTCTGTACACAACTATGTGATAGATCCCGGATAACGGGTTGCCTTGACTTGCCTTTTGGTAGAAAACGGCGACGCGATTTATTTGGCAGAGATGGAGAAAATTCAATAGGCTTCATTTGTGCTTGTAGTTAGGGGCGGGCATTAGAAGACATCGAAAAGCTCGTGCACTAAACAAAGGAAAAGTCATACATAACAAACGTTCAGGACAATCTGCATGTGTATCTTATATAGTATAGTAAGCGCAACACGAATTCTAATCAAAACCTAGCAGCATGCATGGTGAGGGGGGTGATCGAGTCAGAGACCAAAAAACAAACAGAAGGGCGTGGGGATGGTTTTTGCACGCTACACTGTGAATTCCCCCCAACTTACGTCACCAAACTGTCCTCGTCGTATCCCATACCAAAGTCTTCGGGAACGTCATACTCTGCTTTATTCGGTCTGTAGTCAGCGGGTAGTGTAACGGCGCCTTCTTCATCCATCTCCCGATAGCCAAACGAATCGTTTTTGTACTCGACCGACGACGACGATTTGTCCGAAATGTTCTTGCTCTGGCGACGTCGTAGAATCACAGCGACAACGACGATGAGAATGCCGAGCAATATTAGAACGCACACAACCGGTGCTACAATAGCTGCAACTTTTAAATCGCCGTGTCTTTTCTCCGGCAGCTGTAGTACAGTAGGATGTAGAGTTGGAGAAACAGAGCTTCCGCTGGGAGATGGTGGTGAAGTAGTCGTACTCGGCGGAGTAGTCGTACTCGGCGGAGCAGTAGTACTCGGCGGAGCAGTCGTACTCGGCGGAGCAGTCGTACTCGGCGGAGGAGTCGTACTCGGCGGAGGAGTCGTACTCGGCGGAGGAGTCGTACTCGGCGGAGGAGTCGTACTCGGCGGAGCAGTCGTACTCGGCGGAGGAGTCGTACTCGGCGGAGGAGTCGTACTCGGCGGAGCAGTCGTACTCGGCGGAGGAGTCGTACTCGGCGGAGCAGTCGTACTCGGCGGAGGAGTCGTGGGCGCCTTTCCGATGTAGACAGACTTTTTAGACGTTTCTGCCGTTCCGTATTTATTCACCAGCTTGCACCAGTACCGGCCTTGGTCGTCCGAAGTCGCCTTTGTAATCGTCATCGTCATCGTCGACGTCGTCATCAAATCGGTGGCACTGAACGTTTTCAACACGTTGCCGTCCTTCATCCAGTAGCCGCTAACGTAAGAAATTCCCACCTCGTCCATCGCCGGAAAAGCGCACGAAAACGTCGCGTTTGCATTCCACGCGACATCCGGCGTACTGACGGAGGAAAATTTAGGCAAGCAGTCCGCAATGTTTCCCTCGACACAGGAGCATCGACGACCGTTGGGAACAGAATGACAAATTTGAGGGCAGCCGCCGTTCTTCGCACTGCAACCGGTCGTTCCTATCAGAACCGACTTACATGTAAAAAAATGACTAAATATAACACCACGTGTCCTACCTGAAGTTCTCGTAGAATCGTAAACGACGACTCCAGCAAGAGCGTGTTTTGTCTGCAGAATTTTAGTCGCTCCTACAGTTTTCATTGCCCAACGCCACACGCCCCTCAGATGGTGATCAGTGAAGTACAACTTCGTTCCGTATACGTCGATGGAATTAGGGTGAATATCGACATCGGTCTTGAAGCCGTCCACTATTTTTTTTGTGTTCAGATGATAGCTATAAATCTGAAAAAAAAAACAGTTGGTAAATGAACAAAATTGTATGTAGGAGGGGTACATGGTCTTTAGAGGTGTCGCTGTAAAAGACTTGATTTTTCTTGCGATCGAATGCCACGCCGCTCGGCCGGACGACGTCGGTTGTCAGAGTTTGCCTACTTTCGCCATTCGTGTAAGCCATCTCAACCGTTCTCTTCCCCTGGTCCGTCCAAGCCATGTAGCCTCGAATCGGATCGACGGCAACGCTGATGGGCTGTCGGAGATTCGTCGAAATCAAGGCGATTCGACGAGACGGATCGTTCATGTCGACGGCGGAAATCGACTTATTGTCGCGATCGACGTAGTAGAGAAGACGCGATATCCAATCGATAGCAATACCACCGGGAGATTTCACGTCGGAGAACCAAGGCTTGTCGCCGTCTGGAGACGTGCCGTTCAGGTAAGCCCGATAGATGCCGCCGCCGCCAGCTTGTCGGCCCCAATAGACGAGCTCGTTCGCGGCGTCAAACGCCAACTCACCGACACTCTTCGCCGAAATCGGATTGTAGACGCTATTCCGCTCAAACGCGGTGGCGTCCAACCGCGCAGATATAATCGCATCTGCTTCACCAATCAGCAAGAATTGATCTGCAAGAAAATTAACGATTTGAATAATTTATAGAAGAGGAATACGCTCATACCAGGTGGCGGCGACACAAAAATCGACCACGATGCTGCCCTGCCGTACGGATTATATACAATGCATCGATAGGTGCCAGGCTCAGTCGCAACATAGCTCGTGTCATTCAATTGATCGTCGTCAATGAGTTGGGTCATGCTACCGTTGAACCACCACTCAACGTGAGTCACTTCAATTCCCGTCGTCAAAACGTTTTCGTAGCGACACGGAAGCGAATCGCCAACCGTCGCAGTGACATCGGTAGCATCGATGATTATTGGTAGACAGCCGGCGTTATCCCACGAACTGCAGCCGCATCGACGACCGCCCGGCACGGCGAGACACATTTGCGCGCATCCGCCGTTGTCGTTGGCGCACGCGTTCGCCGTCGCCGGCGTCGTGACGCGCTTGTCGTCGTAGAATCGTAAAGCGAACGGCATGTTGTTGGTACGATAGATTCGATTTGCATTGTTGCTCGTCGTTGTCCATCTCCACACGCCTCGCAGGTTGTGATCGGCGAAGTAGACGTCGTCGCCGACGGTGGCCAAACTGAACGGGTGGACGTCGACCGATTGAACCCGAAAGCGCTTACTCGAGACGAGCGATGTCGCCACGTCCAGTGGAATACCCAGAATCTAGAAAAAGAATATTTTCTATAAATTACATTCATGTTTTTTTTAATAATCTTACTATATCCGCCCTGGCGTCGCAATGGAAAATCATTCTGTCTCGTCGATTGAAAGTGACGGCTGTGGGAAGTTGAACAAATCCCTCGGGGTACACCGATCTTCTATTCTCTCCGTTCATGTACGCCAGTTCGACTCTAGGATGAACTCCCGTGTCTGTCCAAAACATGTAACCAGTCTCTGGATCGACTTCAATAGATGCCGGTTCGGTAAGATTGCTGTCAATCAACGTCATCTTCATAGTGCCATCGAAACTGATTACGGAGATTGTGCTCAAATTCCCGTTCCACTCGGTGTAGTACAAGAGCCGAGACATCCAATCGACGGCTATTGCCGTCGGTTGTACTAGAGTAATGTCAGTATTTACCACCGATCTCGATTTGCCTGTCGTGTCGTTCAGACGCGACGACCAGATTTCGCCCGTTTCTGGCCGCGTCCAATAGATCATTTCCGTCTTCGCGTCGTAATCGATGCCGTGCGCGCTTACATTGGGAATTCGCGATATCGCTTCGACCGGATTGGTTGCCGTCGAGGAAAGATTCACGCCATGTATTTCTCCGTCTTCGGCGAGGAGAAGGAACTGAGACGGACCTGAAACAAAAGAAAATAGGTAGACGACACGACTAAAAATAATCTTCGATTTTTTTCTCCTTACGATCGCACTTCTCCGTCGATGGATTGTAATTGCCGAATTTGCAGACGCATTGGTACGCCGTGCTGTTCTCCGGCACGCAAACCTGATTCGAGGAACAGTCATTGTCCAAACAGGCACTTGTAGCTGAAGAAAAGGAAATCATTTGGACTTCTACACATCAAAACGAGAGCCTATTCATACCGAGTGGCGCGGAGCTATTGTAGACGCTTAGGCCGGTCGGTTGGCGAAAGGAAACGTGCGGAGCAACGAAGACTTTGAAATTACTGCCGTCTATGTTCACTGCTCCTATCTTGTTGTGTTGCCAGTCAGACCAGATGAGCAAGTCGCCGTATATGTCCAAGGCGTACGGATGCACTTGAGAGTACGTGCCAAGGAGACGTCGATTTGTTCCGTCGAAATTGCAGACTTCGATCTAAACAAGAAATCGTCTCGCTTACTGTTTCTTTTTTGACTAACTTTTCTTCTCTTACTCTATCCAATCTAGCATCGGCCCAGTAGAGAAGTCTTTTGGCCAAGTCGAGAGTGATCCCGTTGGGCCATACGATTAGCGTGGATACGAGCACCTGACGACGCTCCCCCGTCATTGAAACACGTTCAATTTTCGGCACAGAACCCCAGTCCGACCAATAAATCATCCTGAAATACACAGAAATAGCAGTTTAGAGTGCTGTCTAGACAAGCCATGTGAAAGGATGTCAGAAGAAAGCGAAAACCGACTTTCCAACTCACCCTTCCGCAATATCCAATTTCAACCCACGCGGCTCGTCCAAACCACTGATAAGCGTCTTCCGCCAATCGCCCTTCACGCTGACGACGCCGATAATATTAGCCGTTCGGTCCGTATAGTAGAGCACTCTGCTGACGTAGTCGACGGCGATGTTGTCCGCATAGGACAGAGGAGGATCGTCGAGAACGAGTCGCTTTTGGCCGTCTTTCGTCACTTCGACAATCGCCCTGTCCGTTATGTCCGTAACGTATAACATGTCCGTCGTCGGATCGACGGTGACGGAGAGCGGCTTCTTGACGGTCGTAATCGGCGCTATCGCCGGTTGAAGTGCGCCGTTTCTCAACACGTATCCGTGAATGTCGTCGTTTTCGACGAGAAAGATAATAGTGTCGGGCTCTATTAGCAGAAAAAAGAATCGATAAAAGCAAACGAAGATAGTACGTGACGACCGACGTACCGCCGCACGACACGCCGTCTGGCTTTAGGACTCCGACGCTGCAGGCACACGTCCGCCCCGTCGGCTCAGCGAGGCACATTTGTTCACAATCGCCATTATTCAGCGAGCAACGGTTCACTTCTAAAAATAGAAAACATATGCAGAGATGATTGATAAGCGGGGACTACCGGTTGCGTTCTCGCCCGCGCGGTAGAGCGAAAGGCCGTAAGGCGTCGATCTCGTCCTCGTCACGACGCTGAGGTCCGATTCGCTGAGATTGGAGCTCATCGGCAGGCCGTACACGACGCGAGCGTAACGATCCGTAAAATAGATCGTCTCCGAAGTGATCGCCATTCCGAAGGGGTGAATGTTCGCGGAAAAGGTCAACATCACCTGACGATCGTTCCCATTGAGGTCGCTCGACTCCATCTGCGCGAAAAGACGATGGAAAGAAGGAATTGCGATATAGTCGTGAGATAAAACCTTGTCCGCTTTTCCGTCGATCCAATAGAGACGTTCGCCGGATATCGTCAATCCGTTGGGCCAGCCGAGGTCATACCCCTCAATTAGCGCAGTTCGATTATTGCCGCTCATAAACGCGCGTTCGATTTTGGCTTTCGATCCCAAATCAATCCAGTACATATACCTTCGTACGAGCGACTAGAGTAATAGTCTAACACTCCGTTCTACTCTCGATCATTTACCCCATCGACGGTTGGAGAATAATCGCACGTGGTTCGACGAGATCCGTGCTGATGAGCGGCATGGAATAATTACCGTCCAACGTAGCGACACCGATTATATCTAAGCTCGAGTCGGAGAAATAGACGTGCTTGGCCGATGAATCGTAGGCGACTCCGCTCGGTATAACGAGTCGCGAGACGATCGTTCGAACATTCGTGCCGTCGACGTTCGAGGTGACGATCGCGTCGAGAGTGGTGTCCGTCCAGAAAATAGTCTGAGTGTCGACGTCGTGCGCGACGCCGACGACGCGTTGCGTTTGCGTGTTCTCGATTGTCCGGACCAGGGAGCCGTTCGGAGTCACGAGCCGAAGGGAAGTGGTTTCGGCAACAATGAGAAATTCGTCTGGAACTATATTGGGGGGGACGATAAGCGCGAGGCGACGTGTTGGCACCAATCCAAAAAGGACAACGCATGCGAGGTCAAAAGGGCGAGCTTTGTCATTCTAACGCGTTCGAGGAGAGGGAAAAGGAAGATGATAGTCTATCACATCTTCTCTTCTAAGATCCGTGAGCCTATATATACTACTCCTCTTCCCCCCCTCCCTTCCCTCCCCTTCCCCAACAAAGAACGCGTCAATCGTTTCCCTATGGTTGCGTCAGGTGACGCACTGCTCACTTGTTGTTGGTTCAGTTGTTTCAGGTGGGTCCATTGCCTCTATGATCGTCACGACGACGACGACGACGACGACGACGACGAAAAGAGGAAGGTGAAATTGCCTTAGCATTGCGACAGGCGACGACGTACGACGACGGGCGACGAACTTGAGGGGCGAGCGCCAACTGGTCCGTGCCAACCCGTGCTCACTAATGAAGCGCAGACGGATTCCCTGAGCTCAAGGCCACCTCCACATCCGCATCACTCCTCAGGCGCTAGCACTTGGCACTTGGCGTCCGCCTATGTCGCCATTCACCAGTATTACTGTCATCTTGATAAGACATCCGTGACTGGATTCACACTGATGTTAAAGGAAGTAGGAAGTAGTCTTTTGTACTTCAACAGTGGCATCTAATGAACTGTATTGTGCTTGTACAGTCTGAGATCGCCACTAGCACATTTGTGAAGTGCTAATTTCTGGAGTTAGCTTAGTTCCGTCCAGTCTTTTGGGAACGAAAACCACTCCAATTCAGCAGGAAAACGTGGCCGCCCTCAAGCAATGTCTGACGCATACGGATTTCACAAGGCTCGGACTGATTCGCTCTCCACGTTCCCAAGCAGACAGAAAAGAATTTCGTTGTCGAAGAGGAAAATTCCTGTCTGACGCTTGAGCATCGGAATGAGCTCGACAACGGGCTCTTCTCGAACGAGGGGAGTTTGAAGAGTCGATAGAAGAGACCGACGATAAACGCGCGGTCCTATTTTCCGTCTTGCAGTGAGCGGAATTGCTGAAGCAACAGGCTCACGTTTGCGACGTAGTAGAAACCTCTTTTCCGATGTCGACAGAGTGTGCTGATGGTTCGAGGATATTCCACAAACTAAGGACGTTCCTGCTCACGTTGCCAAAACGTAGCAAATCCGGCAAAAGAAGTCGTTGTTCCTCATTGCGTGCGTTAGATGTGAAACCGGACACCCGCCAGAAATCGGGCGAGGGAGGGCGGCAAGAAAGTGACATTGCCTTTACACAAAACATAGACATGTACTACTAGACCTATTTACGTACAGTTTTTGTAAAAATTCTGCCGTAAATAGTTTCAGTCATAACGGCAACTTGAACGCTTTGGTCATTGTAGCATGATTGTAGGTCATCGAACAATTTCAGGTGCTCTCAGTATTTACGAAAAGAACATTCTTGAATTTTGTATTTTTCAGGTTTGTGTTTCCACTAAATGCCCCAAGTGCACGTAGTTCTTCATCTGCCCCTTGCCGAGAGAACTTGGCATGACAGCAAAACTTGAAAAGTTTCCAGACAAGCATCACTGGCAACTGCTCCTTCATTTCCAACCAAAGCTTTATAGACAAACTGGGGATGCTTTCTTGATCAGGTTTGTTTGTAGCTTTTATGGACGAGAGATCAGGGAGAAGGGCCTGAGCTCGCGAGGCTGCAATTGATTTTACTTCTGTGCGGGCATGGTGCGGGCAACTGTGTGGGCAGGAGCTGCGGCTGTGCGGAGGAGCATACCTGGTACATATTTGACTAAAAGAGTAGAAAAAAAGTTAATCACGTCGACACGAAATGGGCACAAACTAAAGGAATTGGTTTATAGAGTTACTTCATTTGCACTGAAGGCGTGAAGAGAACGTCGCAGGCTTTGGCACAGCATACTTCTAGTACTAGTAGTAGCGAGGTTTGTTGCAGACATTTTCGTCAATAGTGGCATAGATTGGTTCATCGGTCTTAGTAGTAGTATCGTACGTCGAGCAAGGCGGCCTGTATGCCGCATTTTTTTTATAGATGATAACGGCTGGGGCTGCTTCGTTATTCGGCGGTGCGCTGTTGTTTCTCGCAGACTGCCGCTGCCTCCTTGCAAGAGGAATCGCGATAAGAATAATACATCCCAGAACAACTGCGCCCAGAAAAGAAAGCCCAACGAAAAGCCACATGTTTGAGCCCACCGATTCTGTAAAAAATCAATGATGCTTTGGTCGTGTATTTGGTCATTAAAAAACTGACGACATACCTGGCTGAAACGCCGGATTGGCAGTAGTAGGAGTAGTCGGAATAGCCGTAGAAGGAGTAGTTGGATTGGCAGTAGTAGGAGTAGTTGGATTGGCAGTCGAAGGAGTAGTCGGATTGGCAGTAGTCGGGGTAGTTGGATTAACCGTAGTAGGACTATCTAAAGGCCACAAAATTTCAACCCCTGTACGCTACTAAGTACGTTGATTACCTGCCACGATGAGAAGAGCGCTAGAAGAAGTGCGAGTGCCATACTTATTCGTTGCCCAGCAGGAATACAATCCGCCGTCTAATTTCGTAGCTGCTGGAATCGTCCACAAAGTGCGAATGTCCGCCGAACTGCTTCCGTATTGAGTGCGCATCGTTATGCCATTTTTCTTCCATCCAAACGAACTGATTGCTACTCCCGTTGTCACGAGCCCACCTACCGTGCAATTCAAAGTAACGGCGCTGAGTTGATAGACAGTCGTCGACGTTGGTCCAGAAACAATGACTGGCTTGCAAGCATCGGTCTCCGAAGCGGAGCACGCGCAACGACGGCCCCCGGGAACGGCGACGCAAAATTGTAGGCAGTTGCCGTTGGAGACGGAACAAGAATTTTGTTCCATGCGACGAGCAGTCGAATTGTGGACCACCAGTCCACTCGGTTGCTTGAGACGAGGAAACGGTAGAGCGTAAACGCTGTGATTGCTGCCGCCGTCAATCGGCATGCGAACGACATTTTTAGCGATCCAATCAGTCCAGTACAAATAGCCGTCGTAGAGCGCCAAGCCGTACGGATGAATGGGATCGGACGGCTGGGAGAGAACTGTTCGACCGTTTCCGTTGAAATGGCATTTTTCCACCTAAAACGACGTTTCAAACTAGAAACATTCAGTTTCCTATCTCGTACTTTATCAAGTTGCGCATCGACCCAGTAAAGAGTTTGGGTCGTGGTATCGAGAGCGATACCGTTTGGCCATCCGAGATTACCGCTCACTATCATTCTTCGATTAGTTCCATCCATCCACGCCTTCTCGATCTTCGGAGTCGTTCCCCAATCTGTCCAAAACATCAGTCTACAGAAACGTGAATTAACTAAAAGAGCCTATAAAGGAAGCTGCAGTGATTACCCTTCTTCTAATGCAAGAGCAATTGCTCTAGGCTGGTCTAAACCGGAAGCTATCACGACTACGTGACCCGTGCCGTCGAGACGAGCCATTCCAATGTGATCGAGACCCGCGTCGGTGTAGAATAAGTTTCGGCCGATCCAATCTACAGCAACACCATCGGCAACTGCGAGAGAACCGACGACGGTTGTCCTAGCACCGGTTCGGAACAAAATGCGTTCAATAGAGCCGACGGAAACGTCTGTGTAGTAGATGTCGTCAGTCAGAGGATCGTAGTCGACGGCTATAGCTCTCGTAAAACCGGTGTGTGATTTGATTGCATTTTCTAACGTGTCAATAGCCAGACCTCGGACCGAGTCAAAGTCGCTAACAAGTAAAAAACTGTCGGGACCTAGATAGTACAGTAAGTACATAAAAAGATTTTTTCTACTGTAGTGTACGTACTTTTACACGTTCGGTGGTCGTTTTGTAGTTCACCGTAGCTGCACGCACATACAAAGGACATTGAAGGTTCCGGCAGACAAAGCTGATCGCATTTTCTTCCCGAGCAGCCATTCATTCCTAGAGTACCCAACATAGTAGCCTAAATACGTAACTTATTCAGTTAATCACCTCCTTTGAAGGAATCACGATAGACGGTTATGCCAAAGGGAGTAGCCGTAAGCGTGGCAAAAGAAACAGAATTGCCTCCATTCAGAGACGTTTTATAGACAGCTTTTCTCGACCTGGCAGTCCAGAACAGATAGGAACCATTGAGAGTTATACCAAACGGATGATAGTCACGTATAGAAGAGATGACTTTGCGACCAGATCCGTTGAGATCAGAAGACTCAATCTGAGATAAAGTACTCAATCAAAAGTAGCAGAAAAACGTAAGATTTCCTAGTCACCTTATCGTAAAACCCATCAATCCAATACATGCGCTTGCCGACGATATCTAAGCAGAGACCGTTCGGCCAGCGGAGATTCCCGCTGATAATTGTTGTTCGACCTCGCCCGCTCATGTACGATCGTTCAATTTTGGCTGTTGCCCCCCAGTCTGTCCAGTACATGTACCCGGCTGCTGGATTGACTGAAATGGCTCGCGGCTCGTCCAGCGCCGAATCGATAAGAATACGAGGAAAACTTCCGTCTACTCCCACCACTCCGATGACGTCAAGCCCTGTGTCGGTGAAGTAGACGTTTTTACCTATCCAGTCAACGGTAAGTCCATCGGGAACGGAGAGTCCTTTTAGAAGGACTCGTTGATTTGTTCCATTTTTGTTTATGGCTGATATCGTCTTGTGGGTCAAGTCTGACCAGAAAAGCTGTTCTGTTTCGGCCAAATAGTCAACTGCTATAGCGCGTGACAATCCTCTGATGGCTGTTATAACGTCGGTGGAGCCGCTAGTCAGAGAGATTCCTCGCAGTTGATTTGTTTCCGACAATAGCAAAAAGTCAGCTGAAGCTATAAAGAACAAACGGACAGTTGTTTCATGCTGCTGGGTCAAATGAAAGCCCAAATGTTCACCTCCAATTGAGCAGAGCTCCAGCAGCAGGCCAAGAAAAAACTGTGCAAACATCACAAGGAACTGGCACTCAGCTACCGGAGCGCGGTAGATACGGGCGAGCCCACTGAAACTGAAACACCCTCATGCAGAATGAGTTGGGAGTGACACGCTGTCGATTGAAGTGCGTGTGATTGGAGAAATGCCCCGAAGGGTTACTAAGCTGCATTTTTGTTCACTGTTGAGCACAAAAAGAAAACGCCACGCGTGGTCCTATTCCGTCTTGCAGTGAGCGGAATTGGCGAAGCAACAGGCTCACGTCTAAACCTCGATTCCGATGTCGACGGAGTGTGCTGATGGTTCGAGGATATTCCACAAGCTAAGGACGTCCCTGTTCACGTCGCCAAAACGTAGCAAATCGGCAAAAGAAGTCGTTGTTTCCCATCGCGTGCGTTAGATGTGAAACCGGACACCCGCCAGAAATAATCAGACAGAGCGAAATAGAAATAGTCGCTATTTTTGAGAGCATGATTCTGGTGAAACTGGTACTCAAAGCACAAAACGCCAGGTAAGAAAGCGTAATTAGCCAGTTTCAAATTAGGACGGGAAGTCAACGTCTCGGGAAGCACAGAACACCAATCTTCGGACATGTTACCAAGGAATCGCAGCTGATCAAGACGATCTGCTTTCACAAGCAGATCTGCCAATAGGTCCCACTCGATGTTGTACGACACGTCAAGATGAGTCAGAGATAAAGGGCAGCGTAGAATATTACAAAGCGTTATATACAAACGTTCATCGCAATATGAGTCAGGATTCATCGAAATTTCACCCGGACGCATTACAGCATAAAAAACGTCCAGACTCAAAAGACGCTGCATTTTCAACTGTAGATCGACGGCCTTTGTCAGCCTTCCAATCCCCGGCGCTCATTATCACCAGCGAATTCTTAAACAACTCCGTTAGGCCATCCGATGAAAACATCTGCAGTGCAAAATACTTCATACCAAGTTAGACTCGTTCCGGATAGATTGAGATGCTCCAAAAGGCGTAATGACGTCATCGCAGCGCGAAAATGCTTTATAGTGAGATCCGTAAAGCTCAGATCGAGATACCTCAAATTTAAAAAATACTCCAACGCGTTCCAACCGATGTCGCCCTTCACGTGATTCGCAGCGAAGTACGTAAGGGAGTCCCTCGATGGGGTCCCGACGACATTTTCCAAGGAGGACAGAACGATATGTCGATGCTCTTCAAGTGCTCTTGCTCGCTCAGACACTTAGCGATGGTCTCTTCGTCGACAGTCATGAGAGAGTAGAGGGGTAGCCTCGTCAAACGGCGTCTATTGAAGAGCTAAATGTCTAGTATACGTGACGTTAACCTTCCGCGTTGAGCAAGTCCTTCTATAGAAGCATGTTCACGACGACGTGAGGCACGACGAAGCTGTTTCCCAAGTTGGCAGTTGGCAAGAAGGATTTCGCCTACCGACGGCGGCGGACCGGCTCGTAGACTCGATATGTCAAAAATCTCGGCTGTCGACGGTGAAAATCTGCACAGGCACGAGAGCGACAAGTCGGAAAGTGAGGAGGCTAGGATCCATCTTGCCGCACGTCGCTACGCGACCCGGATAAGCACTTGACAAACTCCCGCGAAAGCTAATGGTGCAGTGTTGCGGATCACTGATAATGGAGTAAATGTATACGTTTGAAAAACCATCACAGTTAACATCAATGAGTAGCTTTTTCAGAGTTACTTCATATGCGCGTAAAGACTTGTAGTAGTGGCAGCGGCAGCGGCAGCAGCCCGGGTCTTTGGCACGGAACCCGGAACTTTGTTGAGAGGCGGTTTGTTGTAGATATGTTCTTCAATCGTGGCATAGACGACGTCTTCGGTCTTTTGGGGGAAGTCGCCTGACGGGCTAGGTGATCTGAACGCCTCATTTCTAATAGTGACAGCGTGAGTGGCCGGCGACGACGGTGCGCCGCTAATGTTGCTTCCAGCAGACCGCCGCTGCTTCCTCGCAAATAGAATTGCGATGAGTACAATGCATGCTAGAACAGTGACGCCCATAATAGAAAACCCAACGTGAAGCCATGTGTCTGTGCCACTTGATTCTGTGAAAAAAGTGTTGTATTGAAACTTCTACATTCGCCTTCTTACATCTACCTGTACGTCTACTCCCACCACTCCGATGACGTCCAGGCCAGTGTCGGTGAAGAAGACGTTTCGCCCTATCCAGTCGACGGCAAGTCCGTCGGGAACGGAGAGGCCTTTCAAAAGGATTTGCTTATTTGTTCCATTTTTGTTTATGACGGATATCGTATCATCGATCACGTCGGACCAGACCAGCTGCTCTGTTTCGGCCAAAAAGTCAACCGCTACTGCGCGCGACAATCCCCCGATGGCTGTTATAACGTCGGTGGAGCCGTTGGTCAGAGAGATTCCTCGCAGTTGATTTGTTTCCGACAAAAGCAAAAAGTCAGTCGAAGCTACATATGGACAGTTGTTTCAAATTCTGCTGGGTCAAATGAAAGCCGAAACGTTCACCTCCAATTGAGCAGAGCTCCGTGCAAACATCACAAGGAACTGGCACTCAGCTAACCGGAACGCGACAGATACGGGCGGTTTCGCCGCGACAGCGCGTCGGCTCCAGCCCGCCGACGAATCTTCGCCGAAGAAATCGTCGAGATTGTCGTGCTCTATTGCGATGGGTTTACCGAGGATCGCGAGTTTTTCGTCGTTTGCTGCCCGTCGAATTTCCGGTCTTCGGTTATGCTGTTGCGTCGCGGGCTTACCTCATGCAGTTGCTTGCATAGAAGTTTGAGCGCGTCGCGTTTAGCGCTAGCGAGAAAAAAACGAGGCGAGAAGAGTTTCGCGGGCGTTCTATGATCTTTAGGCGTTTTTGCTTACTGGTCGAAACTTCCCTGAGCTCGGAGAGCGTGGACGACCGACGCGTAAGCGTCTAAATCTGGATAGAGAGTGCATGTTTCGTTCGTTTTCCCCAAAGGGGGCCTCGGGTCCATTCGTTTGCACCTACCTAAACGACGGAGCTTTGTCTTCGCTTCTGCATCGGTGATTTCTTTGTCTTTCGACCGCATTCGGTCCTTCTGCGCTGTAGGTCCGTAACTCTGCGCCTTCAATCCCCGTACAGCATGTAATCTACATCAGCGATAGGAAACTGATAAGGACGCGCCCACTTTGTAACTATGTCGGTCTTCCTAAACTAAAGTCTCCAAAGGATTGCACAAAAATGAATACTAGCTAACATTCTTACTCAGTGCCAGTCCCTATCATCAGATCAGATGATGGGGACGCAACGCAAATGATTGCCAGTGGGCTTGCCAGTAGCATTGAAAGACCACCCAACTACCGGATCGCATATCTGCACCGATGAACTGCGTAAGCCAAACCCGTGGTCACACTGGACTGTGCACGTCTCCTGTTGACCGCTGGCAGGTGAAGAACACGATACACGACTGTGTGTAGGTGCACGAAGTAGACCGCATTTGTCTCCTACATACTACGTCAATTGAGCTCGATAATGCGAGGAACTAACCATTGATTGTAAGTGACAGAAGAAGTTCGTTTCCTTTCCACGTGCACCTTGACGTATTTGCTTCGATGTGTCCTTGCAGCCACCGAAATAAAACTTCTTGTTCACAGTCGCAGGGCGCTGATCGCAAGCTGTCAATCGTCTCATTCACCGTTGATAAGTCAGTTGTCCTAACCCCAAGCCGTCCATTTGGCTTTTTATATCTAGACGCAAGTTTTACGCCAAGCAAATTCGTACTACTCCACATGGTTACAGATGTTCCACGAAGTTGACATCAAGTGGAGACGTAGGAGATGAACTGCAATCAATAGGCAAGAACTCTAAATAATAAAGATTTAATTAACTACAAACCTGTGAAGAAGACAGGGAAGTTCAGAAAGATCCCTACAAGACGTGCACATAATATTCCTGCCTAAAACATGATCTTATTTTAAACTCACATCTTGGTGAAACCTTGTTGAACTGCGAACGACTTGGAAGAAACCTCGCAGAAAGTATCGTTCCAGCTAAACAAGAAAAATTAAATAAGAACAAGTCAATTGAGGTCTTACTTGTTTCCACCGAAATTGACAAGACTACCTCCGTTTTCCCACAAATTTCGATTCAAGCAAGTAGCATTAGCTTCATTGACCGGTTTTCTAATAAGAAATCAATCCCAAATCAACAGACCGGGAATAATCTTACACAAGCATTGCGTTGCTCCCAACCGACTGAACGTCAACCAGGACAGCGCAAAACAAAGCTACAGATGTGCAGTTGCATGTTGGTCTGTACTGGTAGATCTCAATCAGCACTCCGTTGGAGTGAACGCATGTTCGAAGCCGAGCACCGCTCGTCGCGCAAACTTTTGCATAGTAGACTTGATTCCGCACAAGACTTAAGCCACCGAACGTGTGAGACGTCGTCGTATTAGCCACCATCGTCAGATTGACCGTATCGTTATCGCCAGGCGCCGATCCATAACCGACTTCCAAAATGGCTATATACGACTCTGGATCTTGAATCAGAGGCCAAGTAAACGAAATCACGCTATCAGACGACTGGGAATCTAGGTCGGCCGACGGATTGTCGCCATCCTTGACAACGACAGCCTTCGGTCTCGTAGTATCAATCAGGACACCATCCGAGACACTGACCACCTTCAACCCTGCACCATTGACTCCTCGAACAGTCACGCAGTAGCGCGTGTCGTGATTCAAGGGCAAAAGTTCGAGCACTTCGTACGTCACGCCGACATTTTTGAAATCGTTCAGCAAATAGAACCCGCTACAGTCTTCATCGTAGTTCCACTCGTAGAAGTCGATGCCGCTGTGGGGATCAGAGAATCCTTCCCAGCGAAATCGAAGCATTCCGTCGTTCGGCGAATAGTCAATATCAGTCGTAAGACCGCACGGGTCTGGACACAAGTCAAAAACGACTCCGGCTAAAGGAGGCGTATTGTCGGGTGTGATTCCATCTGAAGTCCCTGTTGAGGATAGCCCCGCACGACTTGTGCATCGAATCGATGCGTAGTAGGTCGTATAGAGAACGAGATTCACTGCATGAGAAAATGTCGTGATTATTGACGAGTTGGTCGGCATTTCGGATACGACTTCCGTCAAGTCGGTTTTGAGAGACCAACCGCACGACTGGAGCCCGCTCACCGATGAAAACATCACCCATTTTGTCTTGATGCCGGTTAGGAGAACCTGATAGTCTCGGTCTATACTCTCGTCGGCCAAATTGTCTTCAAAGCGAATGTCAAGGATCTCCGTCGGCACCGGTGGAAAAGCGTCGACGAAAACGCCGTCAGACGCAACGTCTGCGAAGAGTCCTGCTTTGTTATAACACCGAACAACTGGCTTGTAAGTTTTTCCTGTAATCAGAACCCCAACGAGATTTGTAACAGTTTTGCTGCCGCTGAAAGGTACGTTGCTAAAAGAAGACACAACCTTTTCGTCTGCCGTATTGTACTCTTCATAAACAGCTAATTGACAATAGTCGAGATCGCTTTGATCGTCCTTGAAGCCGCTCCAATTGACGCTAACCGATGTATTGACATGCTGATAGTCAATATCCGAAGAAAGACTGTCCAACACCGTGCCGGGATTAGGTAGGCTGTAATCGGTAATAAATTTATTTGAAGTGACTGAACTCGTTCGAAGAGCGCCATTCTTTATGATGAGCCTCAAATCGTACGAGTATCCGGACTGAAAGTTGCCATTGTACAAAATGCGATCATTTTGAGGAAGAATTATGCTAATCACGCAATCAGATGGATCGGAACACGACGAATAAACTTGATACCCGGCGGTACTGCATGACGTGTCTAAAGGATTATTGACATTTTCTGCGCACACCGTCCATCTGATTTCAATGATTCCACTCTCGGGGTCATTGCAGCCCTTGAGCGTTGCCACGAGTTGACGAGTGGGCGAATTCACGTAATCGAGCTGAGCGCGATCAGACGTACTTTTCACAATCGTCAACGTCCCTGTCACCGGGTTCGTCGTATCAACTTTGACGCCATTCGAAGACCTCGTCGACACTAATCCAGCCCGATTATAAACACGCAGAGTGACATAATAAATCGTATTGTGTTGCAGCGATAGATTGATTTCACCGGAATCTGCTTGTACTGTCACGTAGCCTTTTGTGTTTGTGCTCAAAGCACTCGTACCCACTGCTATCTGATACGTATTTGTCGTTTCCAGTCCGCTCTCTCTGTCGTAAACAGTATTGGGGTTCCAGTGTGCCGAAATCCTAGTATTGCTCATTTGATACGTTATGTCTGCTTGCTGATTGGGCTGAGGTCGATCTCCGTCGTAGATCACTCCAATCACCGGATTAGTGATGTCAACAAGTATCAAAGAGGATTCAAGTGTCGATGGTGTGTTCCTGACATTTTTTGCCGTCACTTTGATCTTATATTTGGCTCCGTTTGTCAGTGTAAATTGATTGGTTACCGTAACGTCAACAGTGCCGGCACTCGTTGTCGTAACTGTCTGTTGCGGAAACACGTTGGTTTCTCCTGCTGCTGTAACCAGTCGCCAATCTATAGTAACCTTATCGCATGGTACTTTGAAGTTGTGAAATTTGATTTTGATTGCCTTATTGTCTGTTATCATCAAATAGTTGACGCCGTCAGGAGCCAACTTCAAAGAAAGGAGACTCTGAGTACCGGATTTAAAGACGGAAATTTGAGCGGTCGATAAATCGACGCCCGTTGTTCCCTTGGGAGTGTTCGTAGGATCGACCGCGACGCAAGATTCGCCCGTGCAGTGTCTGCATGCCGCTTTATTGCCTTCGCAATTCAGATCAGGATAGTCACACTCATCGACATTGGCGTAGCATTGACGACTAATGGGATAGTATATAGGAAGGCAATTTGATCCGTTGCAATACGTCCCACTGACGCACGGATTCGTGATAACAGTGTGAACGGCGCACTCGGCAGTGAAGTCCTCGCTGACGCAGCTTGCCGCATCGCAGTGATCATTTCGCGTGCACCGTTGCCCGTCGTCGCAGTTCGTACCCTTGGCGTAGTCCGTCCACGACGAGCCGCTTGCGCCGAAATTGCAATACTGGCACTGGTTACCAGGATTCACCGCGTTATTGTCGTAGCACGTGCCGCCGACGAGACACCCGCACGTACTGGAAGACGTCAAGCAGCCCTTTATTATTTTGCAAGTGCTCGACCCATCGCATTCTTGGCACGCCAGAGAACATTGACCGGGCATCTGCGTACCGACGCATAGTCCGGCCGACGTACATTTATCGGTGTGCGTGCACAAATCGTTGTCGTTGCAGGAGTCGCCAGTCAAAGGCGTCCACTGGATCGTAGATTGATCTGGCTTACAAGCCTTGAGGCAAAGAGATGTTTGGTATTGAATTGGAATAGATTATGTGGTACCTGACACTGGCTCTCAGGATTCTTAGTGTCTCTGCTGTAACACTGGCTGTTTATCAAGCAGTAGCCTGAGATTAGAGTGCATCCGACTCCGTTGCACGTTTCACAGCTTTTACACGTAAAGGCGGTTCCGCTGCATACGCCGTTTTTACATTGGTCGTCTTTGGTGCACGCTTGCGTGTCGTCGCACGGTCCACCCGAGACGGCTGTCCACGCACTGCGGGAAACGAGTTTGTTGCACTCCTATAAGCATAATAATAAGAAGCCATCCAGAGAGATCCGTAGAAGGGAGTTACCTGGCACCCGCCGTTTCCCGTTGACGACTGCCTCTGTAAATGAGCGTAGCACACACTTCCAATCAAGCAAGCTTTGCTGTCTATGTAGCAACGTTGCGACTGTGAGGTGCTCGGGCAATTCGCTCCGCTTCGCCGCACGGAACGATATCTCAATCGGATAGTAGTGTCGTGGCAAGTTCCACCGCATGCGCCCCAATTTCCCCAGCTATTCACTTGGCAGTCAACTAAACGGAGTCGCTTTTAAAGTGTGACTCTACTGCTGAAAACCTCTAAATTACCTTCCACAATCAGAAGGGCGCTAGACGAAGTGCGAGTGCCATACCTATTCGTTGCCCAGCACGAATACAATCCACCGTCTGATTTCGTAGCTGTCGGAATCGTCCACGAAGTGCGAATGTCCGCAGAGCTGCTTCCGTATTGAGTGCGCATCGTTATGCCATTTTTCTTCCACCCAAACGAACTGATCGCTATTCCCGTTGTCGCCACCCCGCCTATCACGCAATTCAAAGTAACGGCTCTGAGTTGATAGACAGTCGTCGACGTTGGTCCAGAAACAATGACTGGTTTGCAAGCGTCAGACTTTGAAGCGGAGCACGCGCAACGACGACCCCCGGGAACGGCGACGCAAAATTGCAGGCAGTTGCCGTTGGAGACGGAACAAGCATTTTGTTCCATGCGACGAGCAGTCGAATTGTGGACCACCAGTCCACTCGGTTGCTTGAGACGAGGAAACGGTAGAGCGTAAACGCTGTGATTGCTGCCGCCGTCAATCGGCATGCGAACGACATTTTTAGCGATCCAATCAGTCCAGTACAAATAGCCGTCGTAGAGCGCCAAGCCGTACGGATGAATGGGATCGGACGGCTGGGAGAGAACTGTTCGACCGTTTCCGTTGAAATGGCATTTTTCCACCTAAAACGACATTTCAAACTAGAAACATTCGGTTTCCTATCTCGTACTTTGTCAAGTTGCGCATCGACCCAGTAAAGAGTTTGGGTCGTGGTATCGAGAGCGATGCCGTTTGGCCATCCGAGACTACCGCTCACTATCATTCTTCGATTAGTTCCATCCATCCACGCCCTCTCGATCTTCGGAGTCGTTCCCCAATCTGTCCAGAACATCAATCTACAGAAACGCAAATTAAAAGAGCCTATAATGGAAGCTGAAGTGGTTACCCTTCTTCTAATGCAAGAGCAATTGCTCTAGGCTGGTCTAAACCGGAAGCTATCACGACTACATGACCCGTGCCGTCGAGACGAGCCATTCCAATGCGATCGAGACCCGCGTCGGTGTAGAATAAGTTTCGGCTGATCCAATCTACAGCAACACCATCGGGAACTGAGAGAGAACCGACGACGGTTGTCCTAGCACCGGTTCGGAACAAAATGCGTTCAATAGAGCCGACGGAAACGTCGGTGTAGTAGATGTCGTCAGTCAGAGGATCGTAGTCAACGGCTATAGCTCTCGTAAAACCGGTGTGTGATTTGATTGCATTTTCTAACGTGTCAATAGCCAGACCTCGGACCGAGTCAAAGTCGCTAACAAGTAAAAAACTGTCAGGACCTAGATATTACAGTATGTACAGTACATAAAAATAAAAAGATTTTTTCTACTGTAGTGTACGTACTTTTACACGTTCGGCGGTCGTTTTGTAGTTCGCCGTAGCTGCACGCACATACAAAGGACATTGAAGGTTCCGGCAGACAAAGCTGATCGCATTTTCTTCCCGAGCAGCCATTCATTCCTAGAGTACCCAACATACTGTATAGCCTAAATACGTAACTTATTCAGTTAATCACCTCCTTTGAAGGAATCACGATAGACGGTTATGCCAAAGGGAGTACCTATTAGCGTTGCAAAAGACACAGAATTGCCTCCACTCAGAGACGTTTTATAGACAGCTTTTCTCGACCTGGCAGTCCAAAACAGATAGGAACCATCGAGAGTTATACCAAACGGATGATAGCCACTTATATCAGAGATGACTTTGCGACCAGATCCGTCGAGATCAGAAGACTCAATCTAAGATAAAGTACTCGATCAAAAGTAGCAGAAAAACGTAGGATTTCCTAGTCACCTTATCGTAAAACCCATCAATCCAATACATGCGCTTTCCGGTGATATCTAAGCAGAGACCGTTCGGCCAGCGGAGATTCCCGCTGATAATTGTTGTTCGACTTCTACCACTCATGTACGATCGTTCAATTTTGGCTGTTGCTCCCCAGTCGGTCCAGTACATGTACCCGGCTGCTGGATCGACTGCAATGGCTCGCGGCTCGTCCAGCGCCGAATCGATAAGAATACGAGGAAAACTTCCGTCTACTCCCACCACTCCGATGACGTCAAGCCCTGTGTCGGTGAAGTAGACGTTTTTACCTATCCAGTCAACGGTAAGTCCATCGGGAACGGAGAGCCCTTCTAAAAGGACTCGATGATTTGTTCCATTTTTGTTTATGGCCGATATCGTCTTGTGGGTCACGTCTGACCAGAGAAGCTGTTCTGTTTCGGCCAAATAATCAACTGCTATAGCGCGTGACAATCCTCTGATGGCTGTTATAACGTCGGTGGAGCCGCTAGTCAGAGAGATTCCTCGCAGTTGATTTGTTTCCGACAATAGCAAAAAGTCAGCTGACGCTATAAAGAACAAAAGGACAGTTGTTTCAAATGCTGCTGGGTCAAATGAAAGCCCAAACGTTCACCTCCAATTAAGCAGAGCTCCAGCAGCAGACCAAGAAAAAACCGTGTAAACATCACAAGGAACTGGCACTCAGCTACCGGAACGCGGTAGATACGGGCGAGCCCACTGAAACTGAAACACCCTCATGCAGAATGAGTTGGGAGTGTGATTGGAGAAATGCCCCGAAGGGTTACTAAGCTGCATTTTCGTTCACTGGTGAGCACAAAAAGAAAACGCAACGCGTGGTCCTATTCCGTCTTGCAGTGAGCGGAATTGGCGAAGCAACAGCCTCACGTCTAAACCTCGATTCCGATGTCGACGGAGTGTGCTGATTGTTCGAGAATATTCCACAAGCTAAGGACGTCCATGTTCACGTCGCCAAAACGTAGCAAATCGGCAAACGAAGTCGTAGTTCCCCATCGCGTGCGTTAGATGTGAAACCGGACACCAGCCAGAAATCGGGCGGCAAGAAAGTGACATTGTCTTTACACAAAACATAGACATGTACTACTTACTACTGCTAGACCTATTCACGTACAGTTTCTGTAAAAATTCTGCCGTAAAGAGTGGCAGTCAAAACGGCAACGCTTTGGTCATTGTAGGTCATCGAACCATTTCCCACATGAACAAATTCAGGTTGAAGCAGTTGCCTGTTTCCCAGCATAAATACAGGATAGATAAAGGTGCTCTCAGAAAAAGAGCCGTTGATGCTAAGGAAGGAAAACATGGTCTGAGACGCATTTGTTTGCTGCGAGCACTGGGAAAGCGTGGTAGCACATTTACGAAGAGTACACACTTGAATTTTGTACTCTTCAGGTTCGTGTTCATCCATTCCACTAAATGCTCCAAGTGCATATAGTTCTCCGTCTAACTCCTGCCGAGAGAACTTGGCATGACAGCAAAAGTTTCCATGACACGCATCAACTGCTCCTTCATTTCCAACCAAAGCTTTATAGACAAACTGGGGATGCTTTTCTGGATCAGGTTTGTAGCTTTTATTGACATAGTGATCGTCTCCTCCTATCTTGGGTGGATTTCCAAGAGGATTTGCATTCACTTTACCCATCAGCAGTTCTGACTCGCCAGGAACTGAGCTCATGAATTCTGATATAACTTTTCCGCTGGAGTAAATTCCAGATCCTGTAAAATTGTAAGTAGGAATATGAAGATTTGCTGCTAATACATTGACTCCCATCGCTCGAGACCACGCCTGCTGCACTGCCACGCTGGCCAAATAGGGAAACGAATTAATCCAGGCCGTAGGAAAAGCAATATTCTTTATACCCAAACGCCTGACAAGCTCCTGAGCAGGTTTTTGAAAGAGCATGTCAAAACAAGTAAAAAGTCCAAATTTGACGCCAAACGATGTCGTAAATACGGCCAACGACGCGGATTCTGGTTCAGTATATTCGTATTCAAAGAAAAGATGCTTTTTGTGATATTTCGCCAAAAGCCGTCCGTCAGTATCAAACGCAACATCAGTATTGTACTTAGCGAGCTTTGTTGTTGTCCTACATCCTTTGTCAGTTAGAGGTTGACACGGTTGAACGTCCCCCATATTAGCTACAATAGCAATGGATAAATCTCTTGCCAGGCAGCTAAGTCTTCTCAGAACGGGCCGGTCTTCAAATTGGACTTCAGAAAGACAAGGATTAATGTTCTCTGTCGATATAGCCGTAGACGAAGGAATGTTCTCCATGTACGGTAAATTGGTGAAGGGACCCAATGTGACCCCGTAGATCCCGTCCTCAGGAAACACTACGATTTGCGCTCCAGATTGCTTAGCGTTTATAGCGTGCTTCTCGTAGCTGGCTAAGTTCTTCATCATGAGAGACTGAGCAGTAGACACGTTTACGGGTAGAATCGGGGCGAGAATAGGACTGTGCTCCACAACGGCAGCAACGTAGTCGTCGCTAGAGGCCAGGATACCTCTAAGAAGCCCCCAGATGATCGAAAAAGTGAAGAGCATTGCCTCCAAGAGTCCAAAACGGCGAGAGTGAGTCACGATGCGTCACAGATCACGCGTGCTAAGTTGCTAATCATGTTATGTGTAGATACACAAGGTAAGTAGAATGCTCCTGCCGTGGAAAGAGCAGGAATTTGACTCAGCGCGAGCTTGAGACGGAAATATTGATGCGGAAAATCTGAGCAACATACGGGACACTAACTGCTCTCGCGAAAAAATGTTCGTACTGTACTTTATATAGATTTCTATGACTATATTTGCTATAACGAAAACATTTAACTATTTCTTTCATTCATGCACCAGTGCATACATTTAGAAACTACAAGAACAAAGCCAATGCTGTTGAGAATCAAGTAACGCAAATGTAAATTGTGACGTTCACTTACTTACTATCCATTTACTTCGTTTTGCTTGCGCCGCAATTTTATCAAACGGAATCAAATAGCGGAGGGGCTTTTTAACTTCTGGCGGCTTTTTATGATCGTACTCATGCAGTGATTTGTATAATTCTAGACGATCAGTTGCCCTGCAAGTTTCATGAAATCCGGAAGACAGGGCGCCTGACAGCTCTCTCAAATCTTCCTTGTACTCCTTTCTTTCTCTCAACACGACTCGATGGTGCAGAACAGCCCAGAACAACGCTACGTGATGCAAGTTTACCGTGTTCTTTTCAACAATCATTACCTGACCAGATATAAGCAATACGTCAGCAACGCAGTCGTACATGACCACATAGAATGATCTTCCGTCAAACAAAAGAGTCGGAACAAGAGAAGGCTGTTCTTTGTGTCGACTGTGGTGAATAAAGGAAAACATGACGCACTCTGAAACGGTTTGACGAACGCGCTTTTCCTCCAGTTCAACCTTGAAGTCAAGATTGCATCCAGTTTCACTGAACAAACGTGAAGAAGGCTCATCGGAATTTGCTCCCCCTTCTTCTTCATCATGATCTTCGCTCTCGCTGTCGCACTGGTTGTCTGACGGTGATTCAAAAAAAGACACTGGTACTTCAGTCAGGATTTCATCCGGTTTCGCCACTGCATCAAGATAGCCATGCCACGTCTCCGAGTTGCCCATAGCCAGATCAGCGCTTTGCAGGCCTCCAGTGTACTTACGAACTGTAGAACGAGGCTTGCGATGGATCAAAACCAAACACTTCCCGCCGCACAACGGTAAAACAACTTCCCTCAATAATTTTAATTCCTTTTCATGCTCTTTTTCCTTTTCTACATTAGTTTCCAGAACGTTGTCAGAGTAGTTCTGGAAAAATTCCGGTGTCGAAGCGTCGTAAAGACGTACCAAAGCATCCGGGTATGACCGTAAAAAGGCTTCTGTCGGCGTTTCAAAGACGCCCCCTTCGCCAAAAAATAGGACCGTGGAAATCTCCTCCAAAGTGAATGCATTCGAAGCACCGCTGAAAGCTGCGTCGCCGACGTTGAGAGTGCTGAACTTGTAAAACTTTAACCCCGGCAAAGATATAGCTGCTTTTCGAACGAGAGCAATGGCTACATGCAAAAGGAAAAAAAAAAACGTCTGAAGATGTAAGAGATTCTGAGGGGGGCAAAATAGCGGCCTATGTGCAGATCGAGTCTAATCGTTAACGCCATTGCGTTGTATCTTTCACGCCTACAAGCTACTTGTACACTCATAAGGATATATAATGTACCTTTGTCAATTTTTGACGCTCTCGGGGTGGGCTCCGATAGGCTAATTTTGACACTTTGAGACATCTAAAAAGATAGTCTATGGAAATGCGTTTTCTCCACAAAATAGAACATGAAATAATAAGCAAGAATGTACCAGCGCTGTGATGTTCTATGATATCACGATAACGCAGAATCTGATGCGGGTGCGCTCCTCGCGAAGTGAGTTAGAAATCGTGGCGTCGCCGGCGCGTGGCCGTCTATTCTGGAGCTTTCCTCGCGAGGTAGGGAAAGCGCGCTCTAGCGCAGTGCTGCAAAACGACTTTGATAAGCTACTTCGATACACATAGCTATGACGAAGACCGGCTTCAGAACCGCGTACTACAGTAGACTACATGACGTCACCGTCCATGCGAGGTATATACGGGCTGTCTGAGACGTAGTTTGAGACCCTACTGAGACGTAATCTGAGACCGACTGAGACGTTGGTGAGACCCTAATGAGACGGAATCTGATACCGATTGAGACGTAATCTGAGACCAACTGAGACGGATGTGAGACCCTACTGAGACGTATGTGAGACCCTACTGAGACGTAATCTGAGACCAACTGAGACGTAATCTGAGACCGATTGAGACGGAATCTGAGACCAACTGAGACGGAATCTGAGACCGATTGAGACGGAATCTGAGACCAACTGAGACGGAATGTGCCCCTGTAGCTCTATAATTGTCATCATCAATCTAAATCTCCTAATTTAGACATTTTATCTCTATTTCTGATTGCTAAAAAAGCGTGACATGGATCATCAAATTCTCTGACAACATGTACGCACATTGAGATTTTAATCGAACAAGACCAGAATGGTCTTGTTCATTTACCTGCGTGTTCGTCTTTTGAAACAACGGGTTGGTGCACGTGTCTACACAGTATCCTTCTGAACATCTAAATTAAAAGTGTACTTTGAGACTGGTTGATTAATTAATGTACGATTGAGAGTATACCCTGTGTGGTTCCACCAGTGAAAGCGGTCGACAAGAAACGTTGTCCCAATACACAAGTTAGGCTCTCTTCAACAAAATAACGGTATTTTGTGTCATTTCAGGGAAATTGTCAACTATACCTGTTAAGAACGTACTCGAGCAAGTTGCAAGCGTTGTCGTAGAAAACGTATTGCGGTTGCGCACTTCAAATGCCGTTGCCCTAAGTGTAAAGACGGTTTTAGGACTTTCCATAACGACCAGAATCTCTAAACCGTAAGAAACGCTTGGTGAAAATCTACAGTTTCGTGCTGTTCCTCGTAACAATATTCAGATTCTGAATGTGGCAAGAATGCATTGGGTGTCTACGTCCAGCGATGACAAAGGAAATGTGTATCAAACAAAAGAAAAAGGGACGAAGAGGAAGAGATTAGCAATTTCTAAGGGTTAACTATTTGCTGTTATTTCGTCTCTCAAACTTTGCATAATGAACAACTAATGTGCAGGGCGTCTCACATTCCGTCTCAGTAGGTCTCAGAACCCATTTCAGTAGGTCTCAAATTCCGTTTCATGCGGGTCTCAGATTACGTCTTATACGGGTCTCACACTACGTCTCAGTTGGTCTCAGATTACGTCGCAATCTGTCTCACATTACGTCTCAGTAGGGTCTCACATACGTCTCAGTAGGGTCTCACATACGTCTCAGTAGGTCTCAAATCCCGTCTCAGTAGGTCTCAAATCCCGTCTCAGTTGGTCTCAAATTCCGTCTCAGTAGGGTCTCACCAACGTCTCAGTTGGTCTCAGATTACGTCTTATACGGGTCTCACACTACGTCTCAGCTTGTCCGTTCTTATATGTCCATGCGGGCAACAACTTACAAGCTGAGTTTGCTTCACCGAGATATACAATGTTCGTGTCGTGGAAAAAGCAGGAATGCGATTCGGCGTAAAAGCGAGAGAAAGACTATCTTTGTGATGCAGCGATCCGAGAAACAGCGAAGAGATAGTGCGCATGCGCAACGGTCGGCTTCCGCGCCGGACTTAGAACAAACGAGACAAAACTTATGTACAGTATGCCGTACAGTACGACAGCCTGTGGCAGTACCGTACAAATCGGAGAACATATCGATAAAATACACTAGAAAATAATGTATGCAAAAAGACACATAAAAAGGGCTGGTTTGTCGTTAGTTCATAATTGCAACTTGAGTCGGTTGTTTTGTCAGTATTCAGCTGCTTTCGTTCAGCAGAGAAGAACGCTCTCTGTAGTATGGTCCAAACTGCTCTTTGCTTCTCTTCGACTTCTGTTTCCTTATCGCAAAAATAAGAATAATCAAAAATGTAACTCCCATCACACCACCAAAAACCGTCAGTCCATAAAACAGGGCCTTCCCATTTCCACTGTCTTGGGGCATTACTGTTGTAGTAGCTAATGTAGCATTTGGAAATGACGTCGCATTAGTCAGAATCGCTAGGTTGACTGCCGGCCGTCGAATAGGACACTTCGGCTCATCACAAGGCAAAAAGGTACCCGTAATCTGCAGGTGAATCTCTTTGACTTTGCTGGTGTCAACTCCTGGATTGTACGCTCTGTCGACGCTGAGAATCCACGGTCCAAGGGGACTAAGAGAAACGAGTTCGTCGTCGTCGCCGTCATATTCAGTCACCGTTTCATCATCAAGATTCTTCTTGTTATACGAAAACGACATCACGCGAGAGCCGTGCGTGAACGTCCACGGTTCTCCTCGTCGATCGAAAAGAAGCGACGTGCCGAGCCGTTTCATCCACACGCGCACTCGCTCGTTCGACGACTCGAGCCCGACGAGCCACGCTTTGACGCCGGTCATACGAACTTGAGTCCACGGAGCGAACAGATCCTCGGATCCCGATAGAAAGAAAGTAATTTGATTCGATTTGTCGAGCTGTTCGAAACTGCCGAGCAGCTTCTCGCGCTCGAGAACGATCGTATTCGTCAACGGTTTCACGTCTTTGTTGAAGATTTGCACGCTGCGTCCGTACGTCGACATTGCCTCGAGCATGTCTATGCGATTATTGGCTAGCCACGCTTCGATCATGGCCATGCGACTGTCGTCGAGACTGAATAATTGCGATGATAGAAATTGGTAGTTGTAGGCTTCTTGAATTTGCTTTAGTTCGTCGACGACGGAGTCTTTTAGAGCCATGTAAACGTGTTCGATTGCCTGCGCGTAGCTCAACGTGAACGGGTTGAAATCGGTGCTGATTTCGCTTTGCATTTGCGCCGCTTCGTCTTCGTATCGTTGCACGGTCGTTTCCAAGAGAGAAATCTGAATGACGACGGCGTCGTGCTGCATGATTTTATTATTCACGGCACTATATAGATGTAAAATATATAATGAACACAGAAGACACGTGCACATGTGTACCTGGACGAGTTGATGTAAGCAGTGAAGTCGGCTTCTGAGTCTTTGCATTCGGGCAAAAAGAGCCACTTATGTATCAGCTAATTAAAATAATTAATATAGCTGCCTGCCTGCCTGCCTTGCTTTATTTCAATAATTCTTACGGCGTCAAAACTGTTCTTTTCGACGAGCAATTTTGCGGTGTTTTCCTTTCCGGTTTCGTCAATCTGGCCTTTGATTTCATTGAATCGTGCGACTGCGTTTGCCTCGTCAGTAACAAAATTCTTCTCCTCGTCAACTACTGTCTTAATATCTTTCACTAAAGTCTCGCCATCCTCAATCGTAGATATGGCGTCTTCAGCGGCTCCACTAGCATTTTTTTCATAGGCGTCGACGACGAATTTCGCTACTGTTAAACAAGATTCAATAAGTATTTACCATAAACTGTCTGCTTACCATCAATCCCAACTTTGATAGCAGAAAAAACCATTTTGAAAATATCGCCAAACGTTATGGCATCCTTGTGCGCAATATAATTCTGCACGGCGTTCTGACACACTTCCGCTGCAGCCTGCGATCGATGGAGAGAAAACTCTTGCATTCTTTGCAGCTGCTGCAACTCAATTCGAATGCTGTCAAGACTCGCACGAGCTTTTGCTATCTTTCCCTTGCTTGTTTGAACGAGAACTCTCATGTGCTGAATGGAATTCTGAGCGATGGATCGATGTCTTTCCATTGACGTCGCTTTGTCTTGGTAGTCGTCAAAATCTTTTTCGACGTCAATAGCGTAAGGAATTACGTCGTCTTTCAAATGATCGTATAGAGTTGAATACGACACCATCGACACGTAATTGTAAGCATGTCCCCAAAAGTCAAAACCTTAAAAGAGAGAAAAATATTTTTTAAAAGCAAGGTTTCGATTAGAAGAGACCGTTACCGTGAGCGAGTTGCACGAGATACGTTCTGGCGAGCTTGTTCAAACTCTGTTTGTATTTATCAGCGGCATTCTCCGTCGCTTCTCGAATCCAGAGATAGACGTATCGAGCCGCTTTACCGCTGCTCTTCTTGTATTCAGAATTCGCCGACATCATCGCGATACGCAACATAGGAAGAGGAGCGGTATTGGCTATAGAACCAACTCTCACCCTTTGTTTCCCACTTGCGCCTGCAGACGCCGAAGGAGCCAGGCGGGCTGGCAATCCCGACGGTCCTGTTGCACCGTTCGGACCCAAAGCATCCTTACACCGGTGCTTCTTATCAATCCACGAACCGGCATTGTAGCACTTCGTCGGCGATCCGGCACCGCCCAGCCCGCCGTCTCCTGCATCGCCAGGCTGCGCCTGCGCTCCGGGTTTCCCTCCCGAAACCGAAATCTTTACGCGCCTCATAATGCTATTTCTGTTCGCCCACGGCGGGAGGTTGACCGCAACGGAGCCGCCGCGACCTCCGTTTCCCGACTTGCCTGGTTTACCCGCGTCTCCTCCCGCCTTGCCGGCGAATCCCGCCGTCGATCGTTTATGGCAACAAGCAGTAAGATCAGAATTTGGCTTCCCTGGCTCTCCTGGGTGGCCGTCTCCCCCACGTTCACCCATACCGCCCGAACCACCATCCGCTTTGAGAAACAAACCACCGCCATTCAAAGTAGACATCGTAATACGAATACTCCCTCCAGTGCCTCCCGTGCCTCCGTCGCGACCGTCTTGGCCTCGGTCGCCGTAGCCATTTCCAGACGGAGCCTGGCCATGATAATCAGGCAGTCCCGGGGCCACGTAGGAACTGTCGAGCGTCGACGACGTCCCAACGATCGTGACGTTGATTGCGTTGATGGTTACGTGGCGCGCGCGAAATTGTATCGTTCCTTTTAGAACGACGGCTACGGCGTCGATTACTAGGTCTTTGCAGGGATCAAAGTTGATTTTTGCGTCGCCGTCGAGTACGACTGTTTTAGCGACTATGCTGATTCTATTGCGTTCTATTCGTTTGAAGAAGCTGCTGCTGAGCGTTTCGGACACTGCGACTGACGTGTTGGCGACGGAGTCACAGGTTATGTCGCCTGATCCTACACAGTGGTAGGCTACAGTGACAGCTCCACAAACGCGCGCGCGTCTACCTTTTGCCGCTTCAAGAAGAGCAACTAGAGCTATAACTACGACGTGATGCAGTTGCATTTGTGTAAAGAAGTGATGAAGTGAATTTGAAGCCAGACCCTATAAAAGTGATGATGACATAATCTACTGGTCTCGCACGCGCTCTCTCTCACGCGCTCTCTCTCACGCGCTCACTCGATTGAAATACGACACACGTGAACAGCACAGCCAAAACGCTTCCGGTTACACATCGCTACGGGTTGCCGTCGCTGATTTGCTTCCTGCTGCACTGATCCTACACAGTGATATTATAGATGTTTATAGCTCCGCTCTATATGTGCATCCACCTTTTGCCGCTTCAAGAAAAGCAACTAGGGCCAGAAGGACGACGTGACGCAACTGCATTCGTGTAAAAGAGTGATGACGTCAATGTCAACCAGACCCTCGGACTAAAAAAAAGGTGATGACATCGATCTCGTGCTCTCTCACGTGCTCGAGCTTACCGCCACTACAGAAGAGCCGTTTTAATCTCTGAATAGACAAAGTAGCACTGTGCCAAGGCACACGCGTACGTCTCATAAAGACGTTTCTCTCTCAGTCTCAGCAGTCTTCATACATACAGTACGTGGGGGGGGGGGGGGGGGGGGGGGAGTAGCGAATAGAAAACAGCGATTTCTAAAAGACAAACGACTTGCTCATCTGCAGGTCGGATATTGCATAAAGGCGTCGTATAGATATTTCAGCCGCTCAAGCGATCGGCCCATTACCACGAACGGAAACTCGCCTCTCGAACAACGTCCATCCCTATTTAGAACGCGATGCGTGTGAGACAAGCAATTCGACGGCATGAGAAGCGTCTTTTTGAGAAGAATTCCCGTGTGAACGTCTTCAATTCGAAAACTCTCCATCCGATCTTCACCCGTCAAAGACGAAATGGCCCTGACGAGATCGTACGAAAGAAAATACCCCGGACCGTAACAAAAGGGCGGAAACTTTTCATCCGGATAGTCGTGAGGAGATAAGTACCATTTGTTCCGCGGATTTCGCACAGGCGAACTGAGAAACGCGCACGTACCACCCAGAAAATATTTTCCGGTTCGATTCTTTGCTCCTCGAACAGCACAAGCATAAGCCTTTGACGTCACACTGTCAAGCCATTCTAGAGTCAACTGAACGTTGACGAAACAATCGTCGTCGGTTTTGAGAAGAATATCGAAGTTGATGCCATTTCGAAGGACGTAGTCGAACGCGGCCATCTTTTTCGCCGTCAAATTGTAGTAGTCTTCCATGACGTCCACTTGGAGTATGTCGAAGAAATGGCACGATTCGGTGGCGATGCTGCGTTGCAAGGCGACGCTCTTCTCCCTTGTCTTCGCATTCGGTTTTCCGACGAGAAACAGATATTTCCACGGATGCGACGCGACGAATTCGGCCTTCACTTTGAATCGGGATCGGAGCCACAGATTTCTCGCCATGTGACGCTGGGCGAAATTCGACGCTGCCGACATTACGACGACGAGGAGCGACGACTTCTTCGTTTTCGTCTTTTGTGGACAAAATGCCGGCGAACTGGCGAAACCACTCGCGTCTCGACACGGCGGCGGAACGTCGGGATAGCGCTCTTTCAGTGGAAGAGACAACGTAGGGCAAGGAGGATTCGGAGAAGGATCGCGATGCGTGATCACAGGGGGCCCCTTTGTTTCAGTTCTCGGCTCTTGTGGGACAACACCGAGAACGTGATGCGTTCTGGACGGTAAGGCGACGACCGGATCCGTTTCGTTCGTGGCCTCTGAAGTCCATGGGAGTTTGGGAGATCGGGCACGCGACGCGTATCGAAGATAAAAGACGAATTGACATGCTCCAAGAACCGTCACTATGCCTAGGGCAACAGCTTTCTTGTTGTACATACAGGACGAAAGCGGCCGAAAATAGAAGCCTTCCTCTGACTTCCGTAGGTGTGAAGCCCGGATAGTCTCACTCCTACACATCTCTGCACTTGTTTCCCCGAGTTCATCTATGAACCTTGCGTCCCAACTAGCTCTCAGCGCTTTCTCACAGAGCCCCGTGGTTGAGGAAGGTCTTACCGTGGCGAAGAACTTTGCTGAAAACCGCTTCATCTTGTTGAAGGCGTTTGACACTGTCCTAAGTCACGGAGAAAAGCTGCCGCCAGTGAAATTACTCTCCACCGATTACTCAGGGGATTCGTCGAATGCCTCCTACATGTTTTGGGTGCCGGAACCGAGCTTCGAGCACGTGTATGAAATGCCGACTACCGCTGAAGGAGGCGTGGTCATTGAGAAAGCTTTTGCTTCTCGAGTGAAAGAGGCGGCTGCCTATCCGCACGATGATCTTCGACGTCGAGCATACCGTTGCCTCATTGCCTGCAGTTACATCCACGAGTTGATGCACAACAAAGTACACCGCTTTCTTGTGAAGAATTTCGCGTCAGAAAGAAAGCATAGTCCAATAACGTTAAAAGCCAGCTGGTCTCAACAAGTAGAGTCAGGCTATTACGCCGAGGAGATTTTCTTTGGTGGCTGTTTGCAAATTGAGGAAATGAAAGGAGTTCGTCCCTACGAAGTTGTTAATATTGTTGGGGAATTGAGTTGGATCAACGTTTACCTTCAGCTTCCTCAGCGTATTCGTGAAAGCGTTAAAAGCCGACCAAGACGGGTCCACGTGACAGAACAATACATTACACTTCTCGAAAAAATCTTGACAGGCGAGGTCCTTTATGAATTCGACGATACAGAATCTCTTTACGCCGAGGTTATAAAGTCGCTGTCACTTGAAGAAAATGACCCAGATGCGGAATACGGCCGAGGAAAGCGCAAGAAAGTAAAGAAAGCCTTCTTCGACGACGATAGTGACTCAGAAAAATCACGCTCTCGTATTGGCGATGAAGATTCATCTTCTTTTGAATCCGACGACTCAGATGATGACGAATTTTCCGAACGTATACCGGAGGCCATAATTCTAACTTCCGATAGGGAAAATGAATTTTGCGTTGAAGTTCAAGATTCGTCTATGAAGCCCTTGTTCATCGTTCTTGAGGCACATGCAGACGGACTGAATCTGCGCAGGAAGGGGCGCCCTCTAGGATGTCAACTCGGCGCTATAAGACCTACCGAATATATACGTCCTGGACGAATGGTCAAATTGAAGGTCGACCAGCTCTTTGAAGGCACGGAAGATTTCAGCAAAGTGACTGTCATCGTTCATGTTGGACTGGACGCTTTTAGAGAAACAGAAGTTGTAATCTCCGTCTGAGTATTGATGTTAGTTGAGACGAGTGTTGAGACGTATTTATACATATGCTCCAAAAAATATTTTGTCCTAGTGACTCTCGTACTCACGCCACGTCACGCAGGTTAGATGTGAGGCCCGCGTAGTGTTATAAAAAAGAGTGATGCGGTCAATCTCAACCAGACCCTCATATAGCGCTCCGACTAAAAAAAGGCGATGACATCAATCTCGTGCCCTCTCACGTGCTGGAGCTCGGTAGTGAAGAGCCGTTTTAAGACAAGTAGCACTGTGACAACTTGAAATAGGCATACACTTACGTCTTATAAAGACATTTCTCTCTCAGCAGTCTCAGGGGTAGTGAATTAGAAAACAGCGATTTCTAAAAGACAAATGACTTGCTCATCTGCACGTCGGATATTGCATAAAGGCGTCGTATAGATATTTCAGCCGCTCCAGCGATCGGCCCATTACCACGAACGGAAACTCGCCTCTCGAACAACGTCCATCCCTATTTAGAACGCGATGCGCGTGAGACAAGCAATTCGACGGCATGAGAAGTGTCTTCTTGAGAAGAATTCCCGTGTGAACGTCTTCAAGTCGAAAACTCTCCATCCGATCTTTACCCTTGAAAGACGAAATGGCTCTGACGAGATCGTACGAAAGAAAATACCCCGGGCCGTAACAAAAGGGCGGAAACTTTTCATCCGAATAGTCCTGAGGAGATAAGTACCATTTGTGCCGCGGATTTCGTATAGGCGGACTGCGTATCGCGCACACACCACCCAATAAATATTTTCCGGTCCGATTCTTTGCTCCTCGAACAGCACAAGCATAAGCTTTCGACGTCACACTGTCCAGCCATTCTAGAGTCAACTGAACGTTGACGAAACAATCGTCGTCGGTTTTGAGAAGAATATCGAAATCGATGCCATTTCGAAGGACGTAGTCGAACGCGGCCATCTTTTTCGTCATCAAATTGTAGTAGTCTTCCACGACGTCCACTTGGAGTATGTCGAAGAAATGGCACGATTCGACGGTGATGCTGCGTTGCAAGGCGACGCTCTTCGGTTTTCCGACGAGAAACAGATATTTCCACGGATGCGATGCGACGAAGTCGGCCTTCATTTTGAATCGGGATCGGAGCCACATATTTCTCGCCATGTGACGCTGGGCGAAATTCGACGCCGCCGACATTATGACGATGAGGATCGACGACTTCTTCGTTTTCGTCTTTTGTGGGCAAAATGCCGGCGAACTGGCGAAACCACTCGCGTCTCGACACGGCGGCGGAACGTCGGGATAGAGCTCTTTGAGTGGAAGAGACAACGCAGGGCAAGGAGGATCCGGAGAAGGATTTGCAGTTTTCTCGCGATGCGTGATCACAGGGGGCCCCTTTGTTTCCGTTCTCGGCTCTTGTGGGACAACACCGAGAACATGAAGCGTTCTGGACGGTAAGGCGACGACCGGATCCGTTTCGTTCGTGGCCTCTGGGAGTTTGGGAGATCGGGCACGCGACGCGTATCGAAGATAAAAGACGAATTGACATGCTCCAAGAACCGTCACTATGCCTAGGGCAACAGCTTTCTTGTTGTACATACAGTACTGGACGAAAGCGGCCGAAAATAGAAGCCTTCCTCTGACTTCCGTAGGTGTGAAGCCCGGATAGTCTCACTCCTACACATCTCTGCACTTGTTTCCCCGAGTTCATCAGTTCATCTATGAACCTTGCGTCCCAACTAGCTCTCAGCGCTTTCTCACAGAGCCCCGTGGTTGAGGAAGGTCTTACCGTGGCGAAGAACTTTGCTGAAAACCGCTTCATCTTGTTGAAGGCGTTTGACACTGTCCTAAGTCACGGAGAAAAGCTGCCGCCAGTGAAATTACTCTCCACCGATTACTCAGGGGATTCGTCGAATGCCTCCTACATGTTTTGGGTGCCGGAACCGAGCTTCGAGCACGTGTATGAAATGCCGACTACCGCTGAAGGAGGCGTGGTCATTGAGAAAGCTTTTGCTTCTCGAGTGAAAGAGGCGGCTGCCTATCCGCACGATGATCTTCGACGTCGAGCATACCGTTGCCTCATTGCCTGCAGTTACATCCACGAGTTGATGCACAACAAAGTACACCGCTTTCTTGTGAAGGATTTCGCGTCAGAAAGAAAGCATAGTCCAATAACGTTAAAAGCCAGCTGGTCTCAACAAGTAGAGTCAGACTATTATGCTGAGGAGAAACTCTTTGGCGGCTGTTTGCAAATTGAGGTATCAAAGAGATTTCATTCGTATGAAATTGCTGTTGGAGGACGGAATCGGGTCAACGTTTACCTTCAGCTTCCTCAGCGTATCCGTGAAAGCGTTAAAAACCGACCAAGATCGGTCTACGTGACAGAACAATACATTTCTCTTCTCGAAAGAATCTTGACGGGCGAGCTTCTTTATGGTTTCGACGATACAAAATCTCTTTACGCTGAGGTTATAAAGTCGCTGGCACTTGAAGAAAATGGCCCAGATGCGGAATATGGCCGAGGAAAGCGCAAGAAAATAAAGAAAGCCTTCTTCGACGACGATAGTGACTCAGCAAAATCACGCTCTCATATTGGCGATGAAGATTCATCTTCTTTTGAATCCGACGAATCAGATGATGACGAATTTTCCGAACGTATACCGGAGGCCATAATTCTAACTTCTGATAGGGAAAATGAATTTTGCGTTGAAGTTCAAGATTCGTCTATGAAGCCCTTGTTCATCGTTCTTGAGGCACATGCAGACGGACTGAATCTGCGCAGGAAGGGGCGCCCTCTAGGATGTCAACTCGGCGCTACAAGACCTACCGAATATATACGTCCTGGACGAATGGTCAAATTGAAGGTCGACCAGCTCTTTGAAGGCACGGAAGATTTCAGTAAAGTGACTGTCATCGTTCATGTGGGACTGGACGCTTTTAGAGAAACAGAAGTTGTAATCTCCGTCTGAGTATTGATGTTAGCTGAGACGAGTGTTGAGACGTATTTATACATATGCTCCAAAAAATATTTTGTCTTTGTGACTCTCGTACTCACGCCACGTCACGCAGGTTAGATGTGAGGCCCGCGTAGTTTTAAAAGAGTGAATAGAAAACAGCGATTTCTAAAAGACAAATGACTTGCTCATCTGCACGTCGGATATTGCATAAAGGCGTCGTATAGATATTTCAGCCGCTCAAGCGATCGGCCCATTACCACGAACGGAAACTCGCCTCTCGAACAACGTCCATCCCTATTTAGAACGCGATGCGCGTGAGACAAGCAATTCGACGGCATGAGAAGCGTCTTTTTGAGAAGAATTCCCGTGTGAACGTCTTCAAGTCGAAAACTCTCCATCCGATCTTTACCCTTGAAAGACGAAATGGCCCTGACGAGATCATACGAAAGAAAATACCCCGGGCCGTAACAAAAGGGCGGAAACTGTTTATCCGGATAGTCCTGAGGAGATAAGTACCATTTGTGCCGCGGATTTCGTATAGGCGGACTGCGTATCGCGCACGTACCACCCAATAAATATTTTCCGGTCCGATTCTTTGCTCCTCGAACAGCACAAGCATAAGCCTTTGACGTCACACTGTCAAGCCATTCTAGAGTCAACTGAACGTTGACGAAACAATCGTCGTCGGTTTTGAGAAGAATATCGAAATCGATGCATTTCGAAGGACGTAGTCGAACGCGGCCATCTTTTTCGCCGTCAAATTGTAGTAGTTTTCCACGACGTCCACTTGGAGTATGTCGAAGAAATGGCACGATTCGGCGGCGATGCTGCGCTGCAAGGCGACGCTCTTCTCCTTTGTCTTCGCATTCGGTTTTCCGACGAGAAACAGATATTTCCACGGATGCGATCGATGCGACGAAGTCGGCCTTCATTTTGAATCGGGATCGGAGCCACAGATTTCTCGCCATGTGACGCGGGGCGAAATTCGACGCTGCCGACATTACGACGATGAGGAGCGACGACTTCTTCGTTTTCGTCTTTTGTGGACAAAATGCCGGCGAACTGGCGAAACCGCTCGCGTCTCGACACGGCGGCGGAACGTCGGGATAGAGCTCTTTCAGTGGAAGAGACAACGTAGGGCAAGGAGGATCCGGAGAAGGATTTGGAGTTTTCTCGCGATGCGTGATCACAGGGGGCCCCTTTGTTTCAGTTCTCGGCTCTTGTGGGACAAGACCGAGAACGTGATGCGTTCTGGACGGTAAGGCGACGACCGGATCCGTTTCGTTCGTGGCCTCTGAAGTCCATGGGAGTTTAAATTGGGAGATCGGGCACGCGACGCGTATCGAAGATAAAAGACGAATTGACATGTTCCAAGAACCGTCACTATGCCTAGGGCAACAGCTTTCTTGTTGTACATACTGGACGACAGCGGCGGTCGACCGAAAATAGAAGCCTTCCTCTGACTTCCGTTAGGTGTGAAGCCCGGATAGTCTCACTCCTACTATGAACCTTGCGTCGCAACTAGCTCTCAGCGCTTTCTCGCAGAGCCCCGTGGTTGAGGAAGGTCTTACCGTGGCGAAGAACTTTGCTGAAAACCGCTTCGTCTTGTTGAAGGCGTTTGACGATCCAGACGATGACAGTGAGACTGTCCTAAGTCATGTAACGGGAGAAAACCTGCCGCCAGTTCCGAAATCACTCTCCACTGATTACTCCAGAATGCCTCCTACATGTTTTGGGTGTAATCTCCGTCTGAGTATTTATCAATTCAATTATATAGAAAGGACTTAGCACAACGGGGCTACAACTCTATAAAATAGTCAAAAAATCTCGTTCCGAGGGCAACCGCTATAGAAAGCGAGGTCCTACTGTGCTCAGAGAGAACTGCCAATCAGGGCCGTATGTACACTAGGCTGTGATAGATACATGTACTGTAGATCTACCGGTATGTACGTAATGATAGCATGGGTGGCGATTGAAATGAAATTTATAAAATTTAGTTCCACCGCTCAGCGAGCAGCTCCACTTTCTCTCCTCCATGCATCTTACCTTTCACCATTCTCTTCGCTGGACACCTTTTGTATTCCTCGTCAGATTTCTGAATGTCTTCCAATCTGGCCAAGCATTCTCCTGCTGAAGGCCTCTTTAGGCGATTGACACCGACCATCTGTAGACAAAGACGCTTGATGATACGATGACGCACACTTGTTCCTTGCGCCATTCTCTTTGTTGTCGCCGGTTGCTCTCCCGTCATCAATTCGATGAATGTCACGCCGAGGCTATAGATGTCAGCCATTTTTGTGTTGTGCTGACCCGGTTTGAGCCTTTCCGGAGCGACGTAATCAGGACTCATCGGCCCAGCTGACAGACTGGAGACCTCAGCAAAACGAGCCGCTCCCAAATCGCAGACTTTCGCTTCCATTACTGACGTGACGACGACATTCGTCGATCGAATGTCTCCGTGAAGAATGTCAAGACCATGAAGATAACAGATTCCAGACGAGCAGCCCACTGCGACGTCGACTTGCTCTCGCAGAAATAGACGTCTGTCAGCGGCGACAATGATATCAGAAAGAGATGCTTCGAGTAGTTCTGATATGATTCTCAGAGGAATGTCATCTTGAGTGATGACGCCAAGCAAAGAGACGACGTTAGGATGACGAACTTGACTGCAGATTGAAATTTCTTGTTCCAATCGGCGAATATAAACATCAACGCGAAGAAAATCGTAGAACGTTTTGACAGCCACGTTGCAGCCACGCCAACGACCCACACGAACGTCTTACATTGAAAATAAACAATTAATCAAAGCATAGATCCTTCTACTCACCTCCGTGCGATCCCCCGCCGAGTTTGACGTCTTGCACGTCAACGTCGGCCGACGAAATTAGAGGTACACTTTCGTATTTGCTCAAATTTCTTTGCGCTTCTTGGGCAACGAGTCTTGCCTCGTCGCGTTCTTCCTCCAGCTGAGCGCAACGTTCGTCTATAAAGGCCGGATCATAGTCTGTGAGTCGTACTAACCCTTTGATCTCTTACTGAGATCCGTTTCTGCTTGAGCACATCGATCACGGAGGTACTGAATAGCCTTTTGCACTTGTTCCATTTCGTTTTTGTGTTCCAAAAGAATTGCGTCTTTCTCTTTTTGCAGATCACGAACGAGCTAATGCAATATTGGACAGAATCTCTTCACCAACATCAATCCCACCAACCTGCTGAAAAGAGTGAAGATTCTCAGTGAGATGTCTCTCTTTCGCTCGAGCAGAAGCTCTCTCCGTATCGAGACGGTGTTGCAGCTTTAGAACGAGCCGCACGGTAACCTAATGTTCACTCAACACTAGCGTTTGCAAACTAACTTGTTCAGATGTGCGGGCAGAATCTCTTTCCTCTTCTAGGCGACGCTGAAACTCGCGAACGAGCTACAGCAATACATAAAATATTTACTCTGCAGCACTACCACAGCTACTTACCTGTTGAGAGGCGCGGAGATCTTGCACGAGACGTTCCTTCTCAGCACAAGCAGCATTTCTCTCTTTTTCTGACTTATCAAGGCGACTTTGCAGCTCACAAACAAGCTAATAAATTGTAAACACTGGTTCACATTAAATATCTTTATACTGACCTGTTGAGACACGTCAATGGTCTCTTCTTCCAAGCGAGAAGCGTCTTCGGGTTCTTCAGTCTGATACAAATGCAATGTGGGTGAAGAACGATAGGGCTCTGAATCTTCTGTCGAAGTCGTCTCTTCTGCCTAGAAAACAACCACTCTTATTGACTTTCAGCAAGCAGGACCTTCGTTCGACAATGTGTCCCGAAATGTGCCCACATTAATTAATTGAAACGACAGTCCTTTCTTTAGGTCACCGACTCACGTACAACTTCCTCTTACTAATCTATTTATCTGCTAACAGTTTGATTCTACATTAGTCGATGTTTCAGGACGATCAATTGGTTTGTAAATGCTTTTTCGTCCGTTTTTGACGTGCACCTAAATGTCCTCAGAAGTGTCAAGGTCTTGGGCCCCCATTAGAAACGATGTTATAGATAGAAGAACGATTTTATATCGTTCGTCAATTCCTCTACCTCTCGCTTGCTTACAACCACAATGTAATAGTTTTTATGTTTTATATTATGAAGACGTATGCCTACATTTACTTCACGTTGTGAAATTATCTCCTCTTTTTCATCCGCTGTAACAGCTTTGTTTGTGGAAAAAGCAGCCTACTTATAAGAAAACTCTTATCACACGTCACAAAATTTCATCTATGCTTTCCTCTCGTTCGCTGAAAATCTTCACGACTTTTTCCTTCAGTGTAAGGCGATTTTCAGAATCAGCAATTTCAATGGCTCCTCTGTTTTCCTAAATCACTCAAAGATTAAAAGCTAAACTGTCTTTCGTAGTGTCTCACATTGTCCTTTGCATAAATATTGCTCCCGTTTACAATTAGAAGATTCATCACTCTTTCATGTCCAAAGTAAATGGCTTGCAAAAACGGCGTTCTCCCCTTCTATAAAATTCTGTTATAATTATATATTGCTAATAAATCAATACGTCATTGACAGCTTCAATATCTGCTCCAACTGAGAGCAAATATTCCGCAATTTCGACTTGATTATCCCAACATGCCCAAAGAAGTGAAGTGTTGCCCCTCTAAAAATCGTTGTACTGAAATATTGTATGATTCTTTGTAGAAGCCACAGCCACAACTATTTAATTTTGATTGCCTCGCCCAGAATACTTTGCTTGAGGCAGTCTAACATTCAGAAAGTATTTACGGTAGCACAATGAGATGTATAGTACTCTATTCATCAAAACCGGCGCTGATATTTGTGGATGTGGCCACTAATCAAACGTTAAATTGAATACCCAATTTGATTTATGATTGACGTCCATTCCCAATTCAATGAGTCGTTTAATAATTTCCAAATGACTTGCATATGCCAATGCTTCACCAAACTATAAGCATCTCATTAATAACAGCCCCACGATGATAGTTTTACATACGGCGCCCTTTGCATGAATATTGCATCCATTTGCAATCAAAGCTTCCATCATTTCTCTATTTCCTTTCTGAACAGCTTTATGAAAGGGCGTCATTCTCTCCTATTAATCATTTAGTCATGATTTTAATCATGATTAGTGGCGGCTAATAAATCAATACTCCATCAAGAGCTTCTATGTCTGCTCCAGCTAAAAACAAAAGATCTGCTATTTCAGCGTCACGTGCCAAATGAAGGCAACTTTCTCCACGCTAAATACGCCGTGAGATAGTTTTGACTTTCTGACTCAACACTACCCGTCGCACCCGATTTCTCGCTGTCTTCCATTTTTCCGGATAGTGTCGAATACATAAATACACACTTTTTTTATCTCCTTCTTCGACAGCAGAAAGAAAGGCTAGTAGGAAGCGTAATCGTTAGAAAAGTCTAGCAGCAAAGGAATAACCGTTAGCGTCAATGGTATTCCCCGTAGTAAGAGAGCGGGGCCGGACCGCGGGTCTTTGGCCATCTCCGTCAACACTATTCCCCATAGTAAGTAGGAGCTCTCGGCCGGCTGCTCTCTCTTGGTCACGACTCGGCTCACGTGATCCATTGCATACATATCTAAGGCGTTTTCAGACCTGCCTAACGTGCAAATTGCAGACCTCGGCAAGGCTACAAGAGATGCATTTTCGTACCGTTACGTTTCCGACAGAGGCTGGAAGACGAAGAGGTTGGTCTTGTCAAAGACGACGTATTTGGGCATTTTGTGTTGTGGATCGGTTGAATGTTCGACAACGCGATCCTCTGCATGAAGGTACTGTGTATTCAGTTGGAAATAATAAAAAACTTCAGCTCCACATCATACAGAAATAAGAGTACAAAAAATCTCCCCCGCGTAAATTGCCTTCATGCTTTTCCTGACCTTTGAGCTGCTGTTTCGAATAGATTCTTTGCTGCAACTCTTCCAACTGTTTCCCAGTCTTCTCTAGCCTTGACATATTCAGAGCTTCCCGTCTGCAAATTCAGAAAAACATGAAAAACTTCATACAAAACAATACACGCTTCACCGCGAAGTTGATGTCCTTTCCAACTAAATTAGAGCCCATGGCCAAGACTCGAGCGCCTGCATCCCACCAATCCTGGGCATTGTGCGGACCTAGAAAAAACGACAGTTTGGTTACCCTTTTGGCAGTATGCCTAATGCTAGAGCATATACGTACGCACCTATGCCACCGCTAGGTGAAATATTCATATTCTTTAGAGGACCGACGCCTAGAAAATAAGATTCTTTTGACGCTCTTTGATACGGTTGAACCGTTCACTCACTGAGCATAGATTTGAGAAGAGAAGGCGAAAACTGCTGAGCAGAAAACAACTTAATCTGCTCCACAAAATATCAAAAACGATTTTTAAATTAAGCAATCTGTCTTGTACCATTCGAGCACCCTGTTGATGGAGACTCCACAATTCGTTTGAAGTAAACCCAGACGGAACAGCTACAATGCCACTTAAAAGAGACGCTTAGCTATAGTACAAAAAATGTCAACTTTATCTCTACTGGTTGTGACAAGCATTGATGAAGCCCGAAGGAGCAATGGGAGATAAGGCAAATTTGACGCCAAGTGCAGCAAACGATGACACCTAACCACCACGACAGTCTCCCCCAGCGCGACAGACATACCCCAAAGCGTGCGTTTACCTGTTCTGCTTCCATCACCGTGCCAACACCGAGTATACACGAACTCGGTAGTTTGTCCCGAAGTTTCTGAATGACGCGAACGCAGTCGGTCGCATCCGTTGTGATTTCCAAAGCTCGGCAGCCCATCGACGCCAATTCAAGACCCTAGGAGCGACGGTTAAAGCAAGAAAACAGAGCCAAACAGCAAGAAAACGCACTCTTTCAATGGCAACGTCAGGATTCTTGGCTCGCAGAATAGCAATGACGCCAGCGTCGTGCAAATGCTGCAAAGTGGAGCAAATCTATATGTAGGCAATGAAATTCGTGCGAGGCAGTTTTTAGAAAGAATTTCACTTGAGCTTCGTTCTCCGAGTTTATTTGCAATTTCGCAAGATCAACGGCTCTTTTGGCAAAACGCTCTTCAACCTGCCAAAAACCATGCGCCTACTCAGACATGCAGAGCTGCGTCGTACCTGAGATAGTTGACTGCGAGTAACGGTGGAATGATCTCCCGCTGTCTCTTGACAAAGTGCTGCCAGCAGATCGGCGTGCCGCAGAGCCGACGTCACATCCATTGTGCTGACATCTGAAAGCGACTTGATCTTCGAAGGTTAGGAACTCTGTCTCAGCTGACCTGCGTCCATAAATGAGTCGAGAAGACCGGCCATCCAGGCGCTGCCGCCGCCCAGGGCGTCGACTGGACGATGAAGAATCGGAGTTCCGTGAGTCGTGAACGTTCCTGATTCTGTAGCAAGAACTGCGCACGGCAACGCCGCGTGTTTTTAAAAGTCTGAGCTTGGGGACTTTTGCTCACCGCTCCAACGCGTCTGCAAACCGGTCTTATCAACGGCTTTGAAGCAGCAAGCAAGTCTAGAAAAATCGTCACGAAAAATACGTTATTTTTATAGGTTATTCCCACCTCTTCAATTCCCATTTTGACCTCAACGTCTGCATAAGTCGCGGCCAAGCCGGATCCGATTCAGGCGTGTCTGATTGAGGCCGAACCTAGAAGGAACGCTAAAGAGGAAATCGTAGATACCAACCAAACGAACTTACCACTCCTTCTAGATCCGCTAACTCCTGCATACTCAAAAGCGAAAGTACCACAACCTGTAGGTGAGGTAAATGAGGTTTGACGTAGCTCCACAGTTTCTCCAACGTGCCCAATTGCTTTCTGTGGTTAAAGTCGAGACTGAAAAGAAACATTGAGTACCACACATTTTACAGCAATATCTCTAAGAGCAAACCTCGTAGGAATATTGCGTCTATGAGCCTCACTCAAAGCCTTGTTCCACGACTCGAAAGCCAATTCAGAAATCATAGGAGTTATGCCCTAGAGAAAAAAGAACAAATCTCTATAAGAGTGAAATCTTTCATCATGGTGATCATACTGTCATATGCAGCCACATCTCTTCCGTTTTTGACAGCAAGTCGGTCCAATTGAAAACGGAGGGATCGTGTTTTGCAAAAGCGGAATTCCTAAAGACAGTTGTGTAAGTACGAAGAGTGTGCGTGCTCTGCGAACCTTCTCTGGTAGTGAACGGTTTTGAGTTCCGGAAGAACGGTATAAGTGCCGAGGTCTAAATGAGTTTGGTAGCAGCCATACAATAATTAATTAATTAATCATTTATTTAATTAAAAATACCAGCATTATCTACGAAGACCACGTCAGAAAAATCGACGTTTTCTGTAACGGAAATTTCCTGTCATGTTCGGTAAAATAATTAGAAAATTATTGTGTTTACTTTCGCAGTCAGTAATGACTCGACCCATGGGACCGGTGGGAAGAACAGAAATCTGCCCATTTAGCTTTGTTACGCATCTCTGACTCATTAATTATGTGCTAACCCAGCGAGTTTTTCTTCCTAACTTGCTTTGGGCTACGCACACGTTGAGTTCGTCTCCTCCGACCGATCTCAAGAACAGCGATCTGCGAAATACAGTCATTTCGACTTTCGGCTGCCTGTTTTCCACGTTTATTTTACGGTTGAGACTCCGCGCTCTTCCCGTCGACGGGCTGGTAGCGTATCATAGCCTCGCCGAAGCAGACGAGAACTCTCGACGACATTGTGTTGCCACGCCTCCTATCGTTCTTTCTCGTCTAACGTGCGCCACCGTTTGCGTTAGCAACAAAACATCTCGATTTTCTCTCGCACGATGAAGTTCAAAGTCACCTTGCAGAAGAAGCAGAATCATATCCTTTATATTGGCATTGCACGACGCGCGAATTCGTGGCGTTTTAACCCTTAATTCTTCGCACATACCGAGCTGGTGAGTTGCGTGGGCTGGAGCAGCAGCGACGAACTCTTCTCCGCCGCGTAAGAAGGCATCATCTGTCCGATGCTCTATTTCTACTACTCGTTCTAATCAGGGACGATCATCTGATACTGAAATGGAGCGCCAATTCGGACGACACGACGCAAGTAGACTCTTTGATACGAATATTCGCGATGTAGAGCGAAAATTGATTCATTCGAAGATTACGAAGTTGTCGAAGGAAGTATTTCCTACCGATCTCCACTGGTTTCCGGCTAACGCTGGCGGAAAACGGCTGGCTTCCGACCTATTTGTTCTCGCTTCGACAGACGGTAAATATTTTTAATAATTCAAATTCTGACATTAAAATAAGTAAAGTGTGCCATAAATTTTTTATACTCGCTTGCATGATCAATACTCATATTAGGCTATAAGGTTTTGAATGTAGGCAAATTTCATTTAATATCGAAAAGTGGACGAGTTGAAAAATCCGTGGAAGCGCATAGAGGAGCTGTTCTCATGGCACGATGGAGTCACGATGGGACAGCATTAGTGACCGGTACACTATATATATCCAATGTATTATTGATTTATTTGATTGTATTATAGTTGGGGAAGACGGTCAGGTGAAAATCTGGTCTCGAAGTGGAATGTTAAGATCTACGTTGTCTCAACTGGAAACGCCCGTTTACGGAGTGGCATGGTCGCCCGATTCTGATCACGTGCTCTATACGAATGACAAGCAAATGGTTATTAAACCATTGCAACCGTCAATGAAGCCAATCATTGTAAATAATCATAGAAATAATAAAGTAGGTCTTATGTAGTGTCCTAGTGGAAAGCTCACGAGAACTTGATCCTGAAAGTGGATTGGAGTCCCGTTAATAATCTCATCATATCAGGATCTGAAGATCGAAGATACAAAGTGGGCTTATTTTTTGTCAGTCCTAGAGCCTGAGCTTAATTAATCTTCTTCTTTTTATTGAGGTTTGGGACAGTTTTGGGCGTTTGATCTATTCTAGTCAACCGCATGATTATCCAATCACCAGCGTTTCGTGGTCATCCGACGGCCAACTCTTTGCGATCGGCTCTTTCGATACGCTGAGACTGTGTGACAAAGCAGGGGTAGGAATTGATGAGAACCAGTCTATCTCCTCATTATAAGAACTTTTTATTTTCCATATGAAAGTGGTCACATAGTCTCGAAAAAGTGCCCACTGGTTCTGTGCTCAATATATCGTGGACGAGCGATGGCACCCAGTTGGCTGGAGCCTGCGGAGGAGGCCAAGTCCTATTGGCACAAATCATTGACAGGTGACAATCGAATAGGCTGCAATACGTTGGTATCCTTTGTAGTAGAGTACTTGTGTACACTAGGCGACTCGAGTGGAGAAATCTCGAGGTTCTTGTGCAGGATGAAAGCCAAATTGACGTTCGGGACTTGGCTAGTAATTTTGCGGAAAAACTTGGTACACACACACACACATTGTGACGATCTCGTGACAATGATAATAAATTATATTCTGAGTAGAGTTTTCTCAGCGAATTGTGAAGGTGTGTCTCGGTTGGGGACACCTGGTTGTGACGACACCAACGCAGTGTTACATTTACAAAAGTTCGAGCTGGAACACGCCGGCTGTGTTTGATCTTAGAGACAGTTCGGTGTTTCTCATTGAATTGGCAGAGAAGTAGGAAGTCAATGATTTATCACGTTTGAGGTTTTTAGGTATGCATCTAGGCATTTCTTGCTGATTGATAACACGGGATTGCTGATATATTCATATGAGGTTAGGAGTAGATTTTTTGATGGGTGGAAAATCTGGCCTTAGATACGTTATTACGAAGGGCCGGCCTGTAAGTAGTCCAAAGTTGCCTGGACTGAGGCCGAACGTCATCAGTAGCAAGTGCGTTAGTCTGAGCAATGACACGTTGGCCGTCCAGGATCAGAAAGATGAAAAGAGTATTTTATAGATCTAAATATAATACGACATTTCGATTATATTTTTAAGTCATTCATATCTTCGATGCCTTGTCTGGGAAAGAGATGGGCGACAGTAGCAAGATAAAGCATCATGTGGGCTAATCTGAAAAAGAACCTATACAGTTTTATCGAATTTCTGTTTCAGATTGAAATTATTGACGTTGCTCTGGATTTGCACGGGCCGTCGACTCAACGTCACCTAGCCTTTGTTGATAAAAATAAGGAGCTATACCTAGCACGCATCAATTCGCACACATCTGCTAATAGGATAGCCAAATTAGGTACACCAAAGCATTGATAGAAAAATTAATTAATTAATTATTGAGTTGTGAAGGAACCATGGTTTCCTCAATGTGTTGGAGTGACTGTTGCAACATATTGGCTACAGTGCAAGATACAAAGCAGACTACGTGGTTTCATCCCGCAGTGGCTTTTGTCGATAAAGATATATTGGCCCAAACCTGTTCTGAACGAGACATAACGTAAGGAAATGACCTCAATTGATAGTCTATGTGTAGGTCTATCTGTCTATCTTTCATAGTGAGTTTGGTCGCAATCCTGAAGTAGTCAGCTTTATTGGAAATCACTGCAGATTGAGGAGGATGGACGGGGCGTGGGTCAGTTCAGAGTAAGTAATCAATATCTGTATTATAGTTAATGGTTCTTGTAACTATTGTGTGTTCAGTGTGTCTCCCTACCCTTCCGTTCTTCATCAGCACGCGCAGGCTGGCCGTTGGGAAGAAGCTGTTCGTCTGTGTCGCTTCGTAAAGGTCAGAACGAGCACACTACTGTACTATCTCGCCTACAGTATTAAAATCCATTCAATTTTAAAGGACGGTACGGTTTGGGCTTGCTTGGCCGCTATGGCAACGGTAGCCAGAGACCTCAACACAGCAGAGATAGCCTACGCAGCCATTCACGAAGTAGATTAATAAATCAATAATGTATTCATATTGATTGTGGGTTACCTAGGTGAGCAAGGTGGAGTACTTAGCATCGATGAAAGATATACCAAGTGTGGAGGGGCGCAACGCCGCTTGGGCATTGTTCTCACATCAACCGAACGAAGCGGAGAGAATTCTCATACAGGCGGGGCTCGTTTATCGTGCAATCGAGCTCAACATGCAATTGCACAATTGGACGAGGTCAAAAAAAATAGCTCAATCAATATTGACAAAAATAGTAGCCGTATTCATTGTAGAGCTTTGAAGCTTGCTATCCAGTACAAGACCCACGTCGACACAGTCGTTGCGTATAGGCAGAAATACCTGACCGAGTTCGGAAAAAAGGAGAGCAATAAAACGTTTATTCAGTGCGCAGCTCAGGTAGGAAACAGAGAGACAGTTGCTCCTCTAATCGAATATAGAATATATATATTTTAGACTGAAATTCATTGGGATACGATTCAAGTGAAAATCGAAGCGGAATTGGAAAAGGAGAGGCAACGCGCCGGAGCCAGATCATAAAATAAATAATAGCGAGACTAAGTAAAAATGCCTATCAAACGTGCTCCAGATTGAGTTCTTGGGTCCACTCGTAAAGCTGTAGGGCTTCGTCTTCCAATTCGTTTTCTTCGCTTTTAGTGGGACTCTCCTGCGAACGTGCCCCACGTATTATTACGAATAACATATACGTGTACTGTGTGTGCGTGTGATTACGGTTTCCTTCTTTCCGTAGTGCCGTTTCATTTGAGCGACGCGAACTTTCGATTGCTGAGATCGTCGACCAGACATAGACCTATATCCAGATACATTATAGTAACCTCCTTTCTTCTATTTATTTTTTTGCCTGGGAACCGAGGCGGCGGATATGGCTCGAATTTGCTGAACGAATTCCTTTTGCGATTGCGGGCGTGACGTTGCATACGGAAGGTGTTTTCTCAATTTAGCGGAAGGAATTCCCCGATTCAGATATTCCACGATATCATACATGATATGATGCCGTGGCAATGCTGGCAAAGTAAAAGATCTTAGAGGGTCCTAAATGGGGGCTCCAGTTGCTTTACCATCAAGAGATAATTTTCTCCAATAATTCGCCTTTCCACCGAAACTAGCCGGACTTTCGTCCACGTGACTAATTAGCTACACACACATTACGCGTCAAAAATTTCTCTTGCCGGTCAATTAATTAATTATTTACCTGCATATAGTCTTGAAGAGTTGCCACGTCTTCGCGCTCTCTGACGTCATGCGTTTGCTGTTGAATCGTTTCGACTAGCATTTGATCAAAGAACTTTCGATTTCCCATTCTCTGTCGCGCATCCTCCGCTGCCTGGAGACCCCACCCACGTAGATCAACAATGTACTATTAAAATATGTTGCTTGTTTACGTCAGATCCCGGTTCTATGAATTGTTTTCCGGTCATGTACTTGACGCCTTTTCCGGATAAGAAAATTTTGAATAAAATTATTGGTGGAAATTCGGTGCCACCGAATCTAGAAGCATAGCATTTCAAACGCGTGTTTAAAACGTGTTTTTCGTCTACCTAAATCTAATTTTAAATCGCATGGTCGGATCTTTGAAAATTTCAATTTCGGGTGGACAAATTCTTTTCAGAATCGCTCCGCTCAAACTTTCCTCCTAGATCGATTAGATGACAACGATTCAGATGAATCAAACGTCTCACAGCGGAACAGAGACTCGATTTGAGCATTCGATAGAGTTGTTTATCTCGATACGAGCACCAGAATCGCTGTATTTTTGCCGCCGCTTCATTGAGGAGTCTACACTGGAATTATCGTGCAAGTAAGAATTGATCGATAAGCGTACGGAAGGTCCGCGGGAGAGAATGAGCCTTTTAGGCGTCCTGACGACGCCATTGTTGGGCACAACGTACGGGACCTGTGCGCATAAGTTGCGTAGAAAATTTTAGTGGTCCCGATCTGAAATTCGGTTCTCAAACTATTCCATCAGTGAGCCTGTTGACATTTTAGTCTAAACCTTAAAAAATTTGGTTGCTTCTCGAGCAATTCGAGCACCTGTTCGCAATCTGCGCACTTCGGATACTTACGCAGAATTTTACGCACTTGCGCGTGTTCGATGGCTAGAGGTTTTGCACGCTCTCTGGACAATGGTGGACGAGGAATGTTTAGGGTCAGGGTGAGTCGGGAAGCCCTAGCATTCGTTTGCGCTATTAGCGGAGTCGAGTCTGTACGATCTGCACTACTAGTAAGTAAAAGGCATTGACACCTCTAGCGTTCCGAGTCGTTAGGCGCCTTCAGCGAGAGGCGGTCTTATACGGCAGTAAAAGGAAGCAAAGTTTGGCCGTCATTTCGAATTAATTAAATTAGACTAATTTCAACAATTCGTCATGCACGTTACTACGGTTAGGGAGAAAAACTAGTTTAGACTAAAAACATTTGTCAGAGACTTTGCTAATTATAAAGCGCACTTTCTACGAATTTTGTTTACAGTAATTTTTAGTTTGAATTGTTTAATTAAATGTTACAGAGCTTCCACCATTTTGCGTAGGCATTAATTATGTAATTCAGGCTTTCCCAACTATAGCTGATTCAAAGTTGCGTACTGTATCTACGTAAAGCCTGTAAAATGTTTGAGAGGTGCATTTTCAGTGATTCAAACTTTGACCTAATTAGGACTTACTGTAATTACTGTAATGTGGACGAAATTCTCAGAAAATGCGCTCTATAAATTAAGTCTCTGACAGAAAGTTTTTAGCCTAAACTGTCTTAGAAAACAGCCTGTGTACAAACAAGTATTTTCTCCCTGACATGACCTCGTGCGAATCGCTAAAATTGGTCTATAATTCAAAGCGAAATGGCGACCTAAATTGAGAAGCCTGTGTTTCATCTTCCAGCGGGCTTCGACTCTTGGGAGCGCAGCTGCTCTAGCAAAAAAAACTTTGTCATACGTATAATGTGACCGAATTATCATACAGCGACCTCGACCTCTTTGAAAGCCATACCTCAGCGTGTGCAAACCGTACGGACTCGGCAAATAGCGCAAACGAATGGTCCACCAACTAAGAGTTGTATACTTTAGTCTCGCATGCGCGCCCAATTAATCATGTTATGCCCATAGAAGGAGATAACTCAGAAGATAACGCAGAAGAGCCGGCTTTTGTCGACAGCAACTTGAGTTGAGGGGATATCATATACCAACATTGGACGTCGCGGTCTTCAGGTAACTGAAGTTCAGCGTGCGCGTGATTGTTGTAACTGCGGTATAGCGCAGCCATGCAGCGTTCCCATGGCACAAAAAACAACGCGCTATTTTATTTTACAATTTTACATCGCTTTGGCAATATTAGAGCGTTCGCCTTTTGGCAGAGTTAATTGCGCGCGCGGCTATATGGGGGCACTTCGTCCTGCGTCACGATCTCACTTTGGTCGAACATGCAATTCTAGCCGGCTTTAGGTCAGCGTAGTCTATATTCCTCGAATGTAGACGCTATAGCATCAACTTGGCTTTTTATATTTTGTAAGAATCTCACTTCTCCCTTACGAAAACGCCCCATTCGTAGAAACGCCCCATTCGTAGAATCGTTCCTTTGCATAATTAAATTTAGAGGCAGCGACTTGCTTCTGCCCGACGACATAGCCCGAAGCTTGGCAGCTGATTTATTTTCTAGTCAATGTGTATACGTATGGAAACGAGCTGTTTGGCGCCGAGCGAAAAGCCGTGTTGGCGCCGCAAGCGTGGGAGCTTGTACTCATGCGTTTTATTAATTAGCTCCGATAACGTGATCCACACAACTCCCACGTTATATATATACACTTAGTAGGCGTGCCAGAATCTTGATTGGGGCACCTATTTCATTCGTTTTGGTCCTAAATTTTCAATCTGATAAATGATACTTATCTTGGAGTTTTAGAAAAATCTGTTGGGCAAATGAACTTAGTTATTGGCTTTCTTTGGAGCTTCTTGTCGGCGTCGGCCCTTGCTGTTGAAGATAACGCTCAATGTCTTTCGTTACAGTGTTCTAAGGTACCTAATTAAATAGATATTACGCGTGTTTGCGTATAGGCGTTGTCGGTACAACAGCTCTTCTTGCATATAGCGTAACGTTTTCACCTACAACATGACGTTGAAGCAAAAACTTTGGACGAAAGAAATTGGTCCCGCTGAAAAGTTTGAGCTCTCCTTCAAAGCGAACGTCACGTGCGTTGCAGGTCTGCGTATTTCACTTGCAATTGTGCATGTAGCAGACTGTAATAGAGCCGGTTTTAGAGAACTATCTTACCCTATATCAAAGTAATGGCTTGAAATACCACGTTGAAGTGTACAATCTGAGCTCAACTTCCAACTTCGGCGCGAACAATCAGTTTTCTCAAAGGTGGCTGCATGGTTTACACGATTATATCTTTTGTCACTATAATTTACCAAAGCCAACTTATAGTCATTCCGTGTTCAAGCAGTTCGAACATCCCTTCTACTTTGTTCAACTATCAAACGGAACTGTTCTACACGTTCTGCAAGTTCACGACGATGATTTTGAAGTTACCAATTTCAAGAAATCGCTTGCCAGTCTGTTTCAGACGTCGCTGTGCAAAGGAAGCAGCGACATTGTCGAAGAAGGCTCGAACAGTAAACGAAAGGCTCACTACACGTAAAACAGTTTTGAACGCGCGTTGTTATATATCTGTACTAAGTTCTCTTGTTGTGTCCTCCTTAGCGTTGTTCAAACTGCAAAGCGTCGACTTTCGGTTCGCAAACGGTACAAATCTTCAGACGTAGAGAAATTTTCTACCGGATTTGATGCAAAGCCATCCGAGCTCGAATACAGCGAAAGTCAAGAGACAATCCTAAGCCAACGCAGCATGATGCCAATCAAAATGACGGGCGTTCTTCAAACGTCGCTTTACCAAAAGCGTCATGGCTCTTCTAGTGAACATCTCCCTACCAACAGAATTCGAGTCAGACAAGACTTTTCAGTCAGGCTCCTAAGGCGTCACAAGGTTCAGCAGAAAAGATCGGCGGAGTTTGTAACTGTCGAAGATACGCACGGATTGCAGGTTAGCTCTGTTGAAGGAAAGCAAGTAAAGGGTAAGCTAGTGTTACAAAATTCCTACTTATAGAAGCGATTATTTCTAATTAGCTGACGTCATAAAGCAAAAACTTGATATGAGCAGATCGAAACTGCCCGACGTACGTCTCCTACTCGAAAATCTTGAAGAAAATTACAGTAGAGTTTGTAAGCGAATTGAGAGAAAAAGTGCTAAAGATTACTGACTTGTGCTCCTTGTACTTACTGTACAGACGATAGCATTGCACCGTTGGTGGAATTGGAGGGTCTCTGCGAGCAGCATCTGTGCTCGAGTGAAGTCAAAACGCCCGTCAGCGATGCCGTCGTTGACGCATTTTTCACTGTAAGCAGAGTGGGCTCTACGCAGCTACGATTGAAAAAAGGGGGCCCCGATATCTATATACCCATATATTACAGCTTTTTGCCTTCCCAGAAGTGCATGATTCCCCTCGAACGATCAGACCATCTTTAACCGTTTATCTCCTCAGCGATCTATGACAAATTTTAGTCATGATCAGTAAACGTTTTACAGAGCTCGTTGTCTTTCCTTTTATAGAGCGCGTCTCAACGCGAACGCCTTCTTCCTCTCTTGGTCGCATCAGGAACGCGCAGCGCTCGTCAGGTACGAAATTCTTTTCCTTATTATCGCTATTTTGAAACGGAGTATCAAAGGCGATCGCAGCGCTGTTAGAAGATCCCCTAAGTTCAGGGGTGAGTCCGACGAATCTTCTCTCAAGTGTCTCGTATTTGCGCAACCCCAGCGACCGGATTTTATTGCTGGTCACGCGTCTCGTCAATGACTTCGTTGAAGAAGCGGCATTAGCTTTAGGGGCGCTTGCTCGAAGTGCGGCCGAGCCAGCGTCCAGCATCGCGGTTCGGTTCTTGCTCGACAAACTTCATTCCAGCAGCGTCGTTTCAGAAAAGGTCGCTTTTCTCTTGGCGTTAGGCAATGCGGGAAATGTGGACGCTGTTGAACCGATAGTGGAAGCAATGGAGAGTGGGATGACGTCGAAGGAAGTCGGAGAAGCGGCCGCTTTAGCTATAAGTCATTTAGCTGAGGTAGACCAGCTACGCGTTGACAGTCTTCTTCTTGATCACTTCAAGAGAAACTCTTCAAAAGCTCAATGTATTCTTCGCATTCTGAGCAAACGATCGTGGAGCGAGGGCTCTTCTTCTAGAATTTCCATAGAACTTGAAAAAGCCTTAGCTGCAGTGACACTGACGAACAATAGTCAAGAAATGAGAAACATGCAAGCTAACTCCAAGAAGCGATTACGGAGAGACTTGGTGTCTGCTGATTGGGCTGACAGCAATCCTCTCTACAACAGAATTGCCAGTCAAAGCAGTCGAAAAGACGAAAAGAATCATTACAAATCTCACATTGCTCGCTTGTATGGCACAACTTTCGGCAATTCGTCATCGTTTAACATGAGTTTCGTGACTGGTATTTTTGCTGGCGCCAACTTGGACGACGATCCTTTTGGACTCGTATCTGCTAAAGCCGTTGCAACGGCAAGCGTCTTTGGGTATCCTTTTGATATCTTAGACGCGTATGCTTCTTTGACCGTGAACACAAAAACGGCAGAAACGGCAACGGTGAAACAATTTTTACGTCTGGGTTCTTTCACTGTGATTCCGTACAAGACTAGTGAGTTTTCGCTTTGCAGTCCAAGATCGTCTGATATCGGACAAACGACAATTACCCTGTTTTCGCTAACGTTTGATATACCTCTTATGTTTGCACTGACAGCTTCTCTAAATCTCCGCAGTGCGGTTACGTTCGCCGCTACTTTGGGTTATGAGGTGTGCCCTTCGTCGTCACCTATGTTTACCTGCCTCTCAAGACCAACGGCTACATTAACGTTAGGCGGAACCGCAAGCGTTAGTGCTTATGTAAGTCAGGAGATAAACCGTTGTAGCAAGTACATATACGTGATTGATTATTACCTTCTCGCAGTTGCTGGATGGCGGCATAGATGTCCGAGTTTCAATTCCATTCTATGCTGAGCCAGTAGTAACGTTGAGGAGAAGGCAGGCGTCACTAGGAGTGTGCCTTGATTTTAACGTTGGCCAAGGTCAAGGAAACATCACGATTTCACCATATTATCGCTACAGAACCTTGGTAAATTTTGACCCGACCCTATACGTATATATAGTATACACTATGCGTATTCGTTTGTCCTAGTTCTTTTACTGGAGCGAAAAGCAAATTATCGAAAGTCTGGCAGTGAGCATTCCTCTTAAGGAGCAGGAGTATGAAGGTGTGAGTTATAGTAAGTGCACGTTCTTTTAGAGGACTGGCAAAAGCAACGGTTTCTCGTCTGCATTGGATGTCTGTTTTTTGTTGTTGTAGAGTCTGCGCTGAATGGAAAGCTGTTCGAATGTGTGTGCTGTTTGCATGAATTTCTGCAAAGCGTAGAGGTAAATCCTAATTGTTTAATTTTCGCAAACGCCTCTAGATATACCGTAAGTCTGCCAATACTATCTGCATGGCAGTGGTAGTTAGAGAGTTCAAACAACGTGAATATTCACATGGCCTTCTTCACTTGCTGGGGGGGGGGGAGCGTGGGACTCGATGCACTCCATAAAAGTTGACCGCTCTTCTTTTTGCAACAGTTCAAAAGATGAGACTTGAAATGCGCTTGAAAATCCTTATTAACGTCATCATAGGTGGGTGTGAGAAAGAGGAGGTACACTAACCTAATAGAGAAAATATGATTATAGATATGATCTTATCTCTGTACGGGATCGCGAGAAAGGCTCTGGAGGCGTAGCTACTGTTCGGGGTCAAAATCGTCAACTGCATGATGTCAGGAATCAGCAAGGCGTCTGCTCTCCTTTTATTGGTACTCCTCTGCCTTGCCTCCTTTTTGCCTAAAGCTACTACACGTACGTTGCGCGCCTTTTCGGCACGGTGATAATTAGTGAGTCAGTGCTGTAACAGAGGCTTGCGCGTCAACGGAAGAGCTTCTTAAAAAGCGCTGTTCTGCCTCAGCTAAGCTCTGGAACGTACCTGGTGAGGCTCTGGATCTTGTCGACACGTCAACGGCGTCATTTGCCAGACAGGTAATCTAGCTATCACGTAACAAGCTTTATTTCGCGTGATACACGCAGAGCATAAGCTTATTTTGTTTGCTTTTTACGTATAGATCAAAGGGTACACGAATAAATTGCGCAGCTTAGCCTGCGAAGCCGTGATTCAATTCAAGTCCTGCATTGAAACCCTCAATGCAATCTGTCCGCCAAATAATGCCAGTGTTAAAGAAGTCGAAAGCTTGCTAAATAACGTGTCTCGATATGTTTACTCTCCAACTTATCGGCAGCAATGCATACAAGGAGGTATGATTGATAGGCAATATCCTTGCCTCTCTTCAGTAATATTTCTGAACGTGTGAAACAGCGCATTGTGGACCAAACCAATTTTCTTGCCTTGTTTACGGAGTTTCCGGCTGCATCAATTCGTCCTTGGTTTGCGACAGAATGAGTCATTGCGACGATGGCTTAGACGAATCGGTTTGCGGTGAGTAAGGCAAAGGAACGGGGAAGGGAACCGCAAAAGACTAGAAAAAACTAACTCTATTCTAGGAAACGTGACAAGGTGCGACATTCAAGCTGTCTCAAACTGTTTAACATCTTTGAAGAGCACTTTTCCTACTATCCACCCAATCATAGGGGTGCAGGTATCTATATCACTGATGCTGCAGGGAACCTATAGTTGTTGTGTTCTTACTTTTATGCCTACAGCTTTTACTCTCAAATCAAACAGGACAATTAACCAAAGCTTGCACGGCGTACTCCCAATTCTTCACGTGTTTTGACCTTGGTGGAATCAAGCGACAGTGTTCATCTTCTAGCGAACAATCTGTGCAATTGGCGTTGGCCTTAGCAGACAACGCAAACCAGAATAATTATCACCGCTACTGTGATAAGAGTTAGTGAAATCATGCTGAGTTATTAGTTTATAACGTACTTTCGAATATAGTTCTCTGGTGCAAAAATCGGGCGATGGCGTATTGCCTTCCTATTTTGGAGAGCCAACGTACTGTGCGTCTTGGAATTAGGTCTACTTTCTCTAGCCAAGTATGTATGATATAGCTTGTCATCTACAATCATTTCGAAAAAATCTCAATTAGATTCAAGTCTTATCAGGCGAACAGCAGAACACGGCTTGCGATCTTGTTGTAGCTTTTTCGCAGTGCATCGAGTCTTTCAAGAGCTGCTCCAACCAGAGCCACGAAGTAGAGAACATGAGAAGTCAGCTGCAGGCATATTTTCCGTCTATACCTTACAAGAGTCAGTGCCTCAAAAACGGTATTTTTAATAATTAATTACTTCTTACATATTCTAACCTTTTATTTAAGTCACTTGCTCTGTGGATACCATTCCATGTCGAGTGGCATGGCTAGGTTTGACTTGCGTCTCTAATGTTTGCGATGGTGTGATAGACTGCCATGATGAGCAAGACATATTGTTTTGTAAAAAAGGTTAGAATGACAATTAGTAATTGATTAAATATTTTTACTAACCTAATGTTGAAGCTGACTCTTGCAAAGTGAACAGTCTTCAAGAATGCCTGTCGGTTTGGAAAAATGCAACGAAACTCCAAAAACCAGAAGAACTTGTGAGTCATCTGTTATGTTTGTTTTGAGAGATGCTGACAGATATTTTAGATCAATTCTCTACGTAGTGCAGAAAAACCTATCTTCTGCGAGACTGTATCCACCGTTGCACTTTGTGCTAACCCTCTACTCAAAAATTGTCAGAACGAAACTAATGACGTTGCTCAGTTCGCCCGCAGAGTGAAAGAAACTCACGAATCAGACACCTACATAAAAACGTGTTTTAGCGAAGAAGGTATATCTTTGCATTGCCATTGTCTGCTTTATAAATTATGTGTCGACCTTGCTGTCGTATTTAGAGTTTTGCAATCTCACCCGAGTCTCAATCTGCGCTGAGCAGTACCTTTCGGCTCAGGTTCTGGCTAATGACTCACCACATCAATCTGCGAAGTTTTTCAAGTGCCTTGGCCAGTGTAGCGTGAGCAATTGTGATCTAAATGTCGTTCCCGAACCCTTGGCTCATGTCGTTTCAAGCATTCAAGCTAGTGAACAGCAATTTTGCGGAGCTCTAGAAGCTGAGAGTACTCCTGCATCACTAGCAGCTGCCACCGCCGAAACTTCTACTACATATCTTGTCCTCTTGACAGTGTTTCATTTTGTGCGTAGTTATTGGCAGTACTAAGTGGCCGGAGGGACTTCGGTCCGACCGGTTTGAGGCATATCTCGAGATGACTGTCAGTGTGTATTTGCGTCTGTCAGCGTTTCTCTCTGTTTGTCAGTTGTAGGAATAACTATGTGGTTTGCATGCTTTGCTCAAGTCAAATTCAACTATAAAAGTTGACTGTGTATCCGGAAAAGCATTTCACGAGACTTCAGACGGCTTTGATATTCCGATGACGTTTAATTTGAGTCTTCAGACTCGTGACGACTGGCGACAGTAAACTGTTCTCTTCTATTTGTTTCAGAGCAGCTAGAGCACAACTGAGGCTACGGAGATTTTCCTTATACCACATGTCACTTATTTTCAAAAAACGAGTGTATTTTCCCTCTCTAGACTAAATAAATTCAAATTTAGGAAAATTCCTTAGAGAGCACTCATTTCCTATTTCTAAAATAAAATTTCAAAATTAAACGATAAAAAGCCAGCGGGATCGCCTTTGTAGAAAATGCCAGCGTTCATGTCAACATTGTTGACAAAGACTTGAAAAAGAGCTCAGGTTCTACTGCAGCAGAAAGAAATAGTCAGCTAGTTGTTATTAATGTTTGATGGCATTCGCGTGTTTAGAAAGGGAAAATTTGCTCAGCTTAAGTGACGTGTTGGACCCAACTCCTCCATGCAACTGCGCAAGCGGACAAAGTTTACTGACCTGGTCAATAGCAGCTCTGACGCAGTATAGTAAACAGTGCTTTATGGAATTGATCGATAAGCGTACGGGAGGTTCACGAGCCTTTTACGCGTCCTCACCTGCCCCTCACCTGACGGTTGGACCAGAGACTAAAGAAGTCTCTGGACACAAACAACATACGGGACCTGTGCGCGTAAGGTATTTTTTGCGCCATTCTGATCTGAAATTCGTTTTTTGAATTGAAGCAACCAAAATTAGTATGCTTGCAATACAATGTCGATGCGCTCACTGATGGAATGTACAGTAGTCTGACTCGAGCACCAATTCTATGCACTTCCTGTTGCTGTACCTACGCCACCTACGCAGAATTGTACGCACTGCGCGTTGTTCGATGGCTACCCGAATTGGGTTTTGCACGCTCTCCGGACGATTCTGGACGAGGAATGTTTACGCAAGACGTTTATCCAACGACCGTACGCCTTTTGAGATCACTCGCATGGTCGCAACACTCTTCCTTCCTCCAGAATCGCTCGGAAAGAAATCGCTCGGAAAGAAATCGCTCGACACAATTCTCGTCGCGAATCGCGGCGAAATCGCGTGTCGAGTACTGAAGACAGCACGCCTCCTCGGAATCCGAACGGTGGCCGTGTTCAGCGACGCCGATCGCAATTCGCTTCACACGAAAAAGGTCCAAGAAAACTCGACCACGCCCACGTCCCTAATTTCATGAAATTTCTCTTTAGGCCGACGAAGCTTATTACATTGGCGCTTCGGAATCGGAGAAAAGCTACTTGAATATCGACAAAATTATCGAAGTGGCCATCAAAAGCGATGCCAAAGTGAATAAATAAAATTATTTTATAGATGATTACCTATTGTTTTTTTTTGTTGACGAGGCTATTCATCCTGGTTACGGTTTTCTGTCTGAACGAGCTGCTTTCGCTGAAGAGTGTCAGCGAGCCGGCATCGTTTTCATTGGCCCTCCGGCGAGTGCAATTCGAAGCATGGGAGATAAAAAGTCCTAAAAAATCAATAGCAATAATATAGTATTAGATATTTTATAAATTAAGGGAAGCTAAGATGTTGATGACTGCAGCTGGAGTGCCACTTGTTTCTGGTTACCACGGCGACGACCAGAGCAATGCAAAACTGAGAGAGGAAGCGGAGAAAATTGGATTTCCTGTGATGTTAAAAGCGGTGTTGGGAGGAGGAGGAAAGGTACGAAAATTCAAATATTTTATAAGCACGTGATTTATTAGATTTTATTATTATTATTATTAGGGTATGAGGATTGTTAGGAATCTGTCAGAATTCGATGATCAGTTGGAATCCGCGAGAAGAGAGGCCAAGCAATCGTTCGGCGACGATCGAATGCTGGTGGAGAAATACGTCGAGAAGCCACGGTAACTTAAATACTAATTTCCTTGCAGACGTCTTATGATATCTTTTGCCTAGTCACGTTGAAATTCAAGTGTTTGCTGATACACTGGGCAATACAGTCTATCTATACGAGAGAGACTGTAGCGTTCAAAGACGACATCAAAAGATCATAGAAGAAGCTCCGGCCGTACTGAGAAATATTTATTTGTTCTAATAATAAATATATTTTTTGATTACTCTTCTAGCCCGGATTGGACGATCAAGTGAGACGTGAACTCGGATTGGCCGCCGTGCGAGCAGCGAAAGCAGTCGGCTACGTCGGAGCCGGTCAATTGCGATTGCCAAATATTTATTGATTATTATGTATAGGGAATTTTTTTTCTAGGGACGGTCGAGTTTATTATGGACGTGGATAAGAAATTCTATTTCATGGAGATGAACACGCGCTTGCAAGTGGAGCATCCGGTCACCGAAATGATAACGGGAACGGATCTAGTAGAGTGGCAAATCAAAGTAAGCATATAAAGTAACGATACGGTGTCTCTCTGACATTCTTATTATAGGTTGCTTCGGGTGAAGCCTTGCCTCTTACTCAGGAAGACATTCCATTGCTCGGACATTCCTTTGAAGCTCGCATCTACGCGGAAAATCCGTCAAAGTACGCTTTTTTGCTCGTGTATGTTAGGTTACGTTTAGCGTCAAGCGTTTGAATTCGTGAAGCAACTTTCTTCCTGATCCCGGACGGCTATTGCATCTATCGGCTCCCCATCAAGAGGTGAATGTACGAGTCGACACGGGAGTAGAACAAGGTAGGGAGGGACAAAGTGCATGCAGACGCGCACGACTCACTCATTTGTTTTTTCCCCCTAGGGGATGAAATAAGCATGTTTTATGATCCAATGATAGCGAAATTGGTTGTGTGGGATCAGAATCGTACGTCGGCGCTCAACCGTTTAGCCGAAGCCCTAAGAGATTACCATGTGAGTAGAAAACATTTAATTAGAGAAATACATGTATGTACGGTATAATAATTTTTTTGTTTAGATTGTCGGTGTTAATACTAACACCGAATTTCTAATAAACTTGGCTAAACAGCCCAGCTTTGTGGCTGGCGATGTCCACACGGGCTTCATTGATCAGCACGAGAAATCACTTTTTCCAGAAGCTCCGCCTCTTTCTCAGGCTGTTTTGGCACAGACGGCTCTTTCGCTAGTACTTCGTCAAGAGGAGATCAAGGATAAAATGAGGATTGGCTCAATGCAAGGTAGCTAATACCTAATGTGAGTACGTACTGATTTTTTTCTTTGTAGATCCTTTTGGGTTGTCTACTGGCTTCAGGTCTGTGCCCATTTCGTATTTTATTGATTTGTCGTCTGATAATCAAAGTGAGTTTTTGAATGCGCTTATCTATATAGGCTAATAACTTATTCGTAGCTGTTTTGGCGCGTATCACAAAGAAATCAGATTCAAAATATTCATTGACTGTCAGTCCATAAGATTTGACTTTTATTAGACACATAAGGCTTTCTTTTTTCCTTGCAGCTCGTTAGTGGAGATAATCAGGACGAAGTAGACGTGGATCTAAGTCATTGCAGCATTGAAAAAGACGCCATTGCCTTATCTGGGATTTTGAATGACGAATCGTTTCAGTGCAAAGCAGTTTTCGTCGGCGATTCACTTCACCTATTTCATCAAGTAATACAATATTCAAAATGGTCTCTGTTTCGGTACTTTTTTTTCTCCCGTGTAGGATGGCAGGTACAAGCACGAGATGATCCCTTCGTTTGCTCGCGAAACCAAAGGCTCGGCTGATGCCTCCAAAGACTTGTCATTCGACGCATTCGGAACGGTCGTCGAAGTCTATTGCGCGGAAAACGACAACGTGAAAAAGGGAGACATACTAGTGGCAATCGAATCAATGAAACAAGAGGTAATAGAAGTACTTAGAGAAAACGAATGGGAACGAGTTCTAGTTTCGTTAGCATCGAATCGTTGCCCCGTACGACGGCACCGTAACCGAAATATTTTATAAGCAAAAGGATCAATTTTCCCCGGGGAGCCCTCTTCTCGCGATGGAACCCACACGTAAAGATTGATTCGATTCATTAATTGTTGTGTCAATGCTTTATTGGTCAATTTAGAGCAATCACGTTAAAGCAATCACGTTTGATAAATAATTTGTTTCTCGCAATATTTATTGTCTCTATTTTTCGTCTCTTTTTCATCGTTTTCGTTGTTGCTTTTGCTGCTGTTGCATGGCATACTCCTCGTAGCTGACCATCACCTTTTCGCTTTGATAGCGCACGAGACGAACCGATTTTCTCACGTCTTCGTCAATGTGACCCCTATAGCCACCCTTCTTTAGAAGAGAATCGATAGTCTCGTGACGGGTCCATCCTAGGAAAAGACGAAATATCAAAACCATGTCTCCCATTGCCTTTCTTTCTGACCTTGTTCTCGCGGAACTTCGGGTAGATAAGTGGCCGTCTTTCTCAGGCCCTTCTCAGTAGTGAATTCTATTCTAATCCCATGGAGCCCAATCTAGAAAGAGAGAAGGCCACACATGATCATTTTCAGAAGTCCTATTTAGTTGAGATTCATACAGATTATGAACGCTCCTTGATAAACGCCACTCTACTACCCTATGTGTTCCTCACCTCCCAGTCTAGATAATGTTCGGCTAGCTCAAAATTGGTTAGAAGAGAAACAGAGCAGAGGAGTTTGGGAAGTTCGTCGTATCTAATTGGCTGGAACCGGCTGTCCTTTGTCGAACTTAAAAGATGAAAACTGATAATTAAATTGCGTAATTCAATTTAGAAACTGACCTCGTGATTGCATATTCTCGAAGGCCCGAATGGAGTTTCAGAGCACTGAAAGTTCCCATGCAACCTCGCAGCTTCTGTCCGGGGAGAATTTTCCACGAAACGAAAAGAGGGCTATAAGGACAAAACCCGGATTAAGGATACTAGCGCAGAAAGGGCCCCCCAATCGTAATCCGAAAGAAACATCGACCGACGGACACCACCTTACTATTCCTTATTAGGAAAGTCGAGATTTCGACTTTTCGGAGGATCGATTTTGCGAAGGTGGCCGATCAGGACATCGAAACAGAAGTAGCACATCGCTGGCTCAACGATTCGTACAGATGTGATGCCATTTCGCGGTCCTGCTTGTAGCTGGCCCATTTCTTCGTCCTTTGTGGCCATTTATAGCGCGCTAGTCGTCGTATTTATATCCGGGGACAATGCCGAAATGATTCGACTTTTCTTATCGCTGTGTTGCACGGTTTCGCTTTCTTTTGGACTCTGCCCACTTCTGCCCGACGTCGTTTCGCTTGACGTCGACGCTTTCGCTGATCTAGCGCGCGATCTCAACGCAGAAGTCGAGAAAATTGTCGATCCGGCGAAGCCGAGCGTTTCCATTGGCCTCGTTTATAACCAGTCGCTAATCTTCTCAAAAGGATACGGAAAAATCAACGTCACAGGTAAAAAAGAAAACGAAACTACAAAAGAGAAAGAGGCGTGGCCTAATAAAAATTCCTCAGATCCAGGATTAGGATCGCCAACCGGTCAAACGGGCTTCCGCATCGGCAGTCTAACAAAAATCTTCATAGTGATATGGTTGCTACAGCTACGCGACGCAAACAAACTCGATATCGACGACCCCGTCACGAAATACCTCCCAAATTTCAAAATCAATAACCCGTTTCGAAGTCGACGCAACGTCACGCTACGCCAACTGGCGTGCCACATGGGAGGCCTCGCGCGCGAGGTCCCCTGTCCGGGTACGTACGACGCCGGATGCAAGCTCTCGTTCGACAAAATCTACGACAACATCGCGAAATCGTCTCTCATTTATCCTCCCGGACGAATGCCGTCCTATTCGAACATGGGGTTTGCTTTGCTGGGACGCGCTCTCGAGGCATATATGAAAACGCCGTGGGAGGACTGGATTTATGACGATATAGCGAAGCCAATGAATATGAGCAATACAGGGGCGCGTTTCACTTCATCCACGGTGAAGAACCTCGCTGTTGGGTACATAGATAATAAAGAGGCGGGGCTAGTTGATATAGGATGGGAAGCGCCCGCCGGGCAAATGTATTCGTCCGTGGACGACTTGTCTAAGTTATTGATGATGATTTTTCGAGACCGCTTTGAATATGGGGGCGTGGCCGGGCAGATATTAGACGGGGAAACGTTGAGGGAGTGGATGGAACCGACGTATATGAACGTCGACGGGACGGGCTTCGGTCTCCCTTGGGAATTGTATCCGATAGGGAAACCCGTGGCTAATTATACGGTTAGGACGAAGTCGGGCGCGATTAATGGCTATCGAGCAAGATTCTATTTTTTGGTGAATTTAAATAAATTTAATTAATTATTATAATTAAGTGTTTGGAGTTTTTCTTAGCATGAGATTAAGACTGGGTTCGTGTTCTTGCAAGCGTCCGAGGATTCCGTTCAAGAGTCTCGGTTGAGCGATCTCTTGGTTGAGTTTCTCTTTCGCGTCGAAGGGGTTCTATGGCGACATCAGACGGGTCCAAACATATCCGATCGTCCTGAAGACTATACTGGAAATTTCACCTTGGGAATGGAACAAGAAACGGCGGTAAATAACAAAATCTACTATATATCTCTATCGTTTCCTTTCAGATTTCGATTAAAGTAATTTCTCTCAACGCCATGAAGTTTCTACGTGGACTATGGGACGACGGGCGTCAATTCGACCTAATTTATTCGTCACGTGACGTATTTATGATGACGCTACGCTACGTCGCGCACAGTTGCGACGCAGAGAACGACGGCGACCAGCAACTCGTCTATTTCACTCGTTCCCCTGAAACGAATCACGTGACAAGCTTTCGAATTCCCGGGTCAGATTACGACGCTACGTATAATTTAAAAAAACCCGTAGATTAGCATGATTTCCAGCTAATAATCGCTTGATTTCGCGGCGATATTTTATTATCAAAAACCGGCAAGATAGTAGTCAGTCGCTTGTATGACGTCATGTGATTCGAGTAGATGCAGTAGTCTATCCATGAGTATCAACGACTCGAGACACGGTCCAAATGCCAATTGAAGATTTCCTGGCGTTTCTTCAACGGTTCAAAGTCCTCATAAAATCTCGTGACGTCATCGCGAGAAAATATTGGAGATTGCCTTTGTGCAGATGTTGGTCATCCGACTTTGTATGAAATGGCCTCATTGATGACTATCGTATATACAATCGGGCGTTGTCAGACAAAGAAATAACGCAGTTGGCTGGCAGTTTGTTAGCTCACTAAAACATCATCGTGGTATTTATGTGGGCACCTTAATTTTTTACTTAGTCCAAAGGCTACTGTACACTTTTTTGCCGCGGTCACGTGCGAGAGAGGCAAGCCCCGTGAGGGGGCCCGTGAGGGCCGCCCGTGATGACTCGGGTATCCGGGACAGCCTAAATTTAGTACAGCACAACGATCGGCACCATTTCGAGCATTTCTCCGCAAGGCTAAGCATGAGCGGACTCAGCGACCGTTTAGGAAGTCGAATAAGCGTGATATCGAAGTCGCAGGAACGCTTCGAGGGCGTCTTACACAAAATCGATCCTAATACGAAGACGGTGACCCTCTCTGAAGGCAAGCGAAGCACCGCACGCTTTCCCTCTTACCTTTCAACGTCTCTCTTATTCGTAGTCAAGTTTCACGGCACAGAGAATCGCTTTGTCGACGAAGGACATCCAACCGTTTCGGTCAAATATGCCGTCTTTGACAAGGCCGACCTCGTCGTCTTCGAGCCGCCTCGCGAAAAATCTTCGAAGACTCCAGAAATCGTATCCCCAAAAGAATCAGCTCCTCTCGCGACGCTCGTCACGTCGCCCCCCGTGGCTCAGCATCGTTCGCCGTCGCCGCCTTTGTCGGCGCAGCTTTCGCCGCCGAATCTAAACGCGTACGGTGCCTATCCACTCTTTTCCCCTCAGTTTTTGTTCGTTTTTGTGCGGTTGCGAACTTGTCAACTAGCTCCGCCTCTTTCACTCCAGACATGTCCACGAAGCGAAGGAACAATAGCGACGCCGTTTTCTCGCATGCGACAGCACCGATTCTGAGATCGCAGTGCGTTCGTTTGCGACAAAACGGCGTTATTAGCTTTCTAATCCTCCATCCTGCCATGATTGGCGGGCGATTGGGTGTTTTTAACGAGCTCCTCCTCTTTCACACCACATGTGTCACAGACCTAATTGCAAATTGTTAGCATGAGCCATAACGAGGTTTTACTTTCTACTCGCTATCCCGTAGAAGCGTTCTATCCCGAAGCGTTCTGAACGGGATTAGAGCGCGACGCGTTCTACGATACTAAGTCAAGCAGTTTGTCTACGCGCGAATCAAAGCATAATTCGCGAACGTAGTAGACATAATTTTAATGCAAAAATGTACGTAGCTAAGACACGATGTCACGTTCTATTAGATTCTAGAGGAGTCACGTGGGATCCCTTACGTTGTACGAGAAGGACCTGTTGGTAACTATCTGTTTGTCTACAGGTTATTGCTACCCGATCGATGCCGAGTTCGTTTGAGCAAAATTCATGACGTCCGCGTTGACAAAGAGAAGGAATTCACGCGAATCCGTGTTGGATCTTCACGCAGACTCGTTCAATGCGGCGATTTGATTAAGGAGACAGAGCATTGGATAAATTTCGATGTCACAATAGGTTTGTCCTCAGTCCTCACTATAAACGGGATGATAAAATCAGGTAATCGTCAATTTCTAATGTTGAATGTAGTGTAGTTACTCTTACAATTATAAAAGGAAAATCAACGTGGTTGAACGACGTTTTGCCGGGCCTCATCAAAAAACACCCAAAGTATGGGGTCAATTCAAATCACCCGGCAATAATTTGGAAACTGAATCTTGAGAAGCTGGATTGTTCCACTCCTGATCACTTGATGGTGGACATAATTGAGGATATGAACAAACTGGCCGAAGAGCTGCATGTCAAGCTTCCCGATCGATCCACTATCAGAAAAAACTCAGCTGATTATAAAAACTTTCTGGGACGTAATAGCGGCGGCGCCTATCTAAGCGCTCTCTTAGAAGGCTTAGAAGCTCTGACAGCTGAGTCAGAGCATCCTCTCTTCATCCTTATTGATGAAGTGCAACGGTTTTTCTTTTGGCCGGAAAAGGACGGAGGTCTTGACAAGGATAAGGTGAAGACCATGAGAAGAGTCTATAAAAATCTTGTCACCTTTGGAGATCCTGGAGAGCCTCAGAAAGTCCACTTTGCTGTAACCGGGTCATGCATGATGGCAGCTCTGATGAATATTCATCAATGTCCTGTGAATGGGACAAATATCACTCCTTATCAATTGGATCTTCCTTTCAGTGTTCCCACCGTAGCGCTTGACGCGTTGTGCGATTCCTTACCAAGCCATTTTTTGGAAGAGGAAATAAAGAATTTCTGCAGTCGCTCTCCAGCGCTTATGATCCATCTTATGAAGAAGTTCTTCTTTCAGAAAGAGAGAGCTGCTTGTATCGACCCTGTCAGCGAGTTCTGTTTAAGCGAAATTGAAATGAAAATTGCGACGGAACTTCGGGTAGAGGTTTTTCCTTTGCTGCAAGATCTTGACAGGAACGGCCTATTGCTCCTACGAAGCTTGGGGCTTGATTGTCAAGGCGTTCCAAGATCCGCGCTATACAATAGAGATGATTTTAAAGGCTTGTGTGAGCATTTAGAGCCGTTTTTGAGACCAATTCAGACCGTTTCATTGGAGGTTGACGAAGCAGAGGGAGAGAGCGCGTCGACCCCGGAAGAACACGTCTATGTGGCATATGTTCCGTTTCAGGCTTTCGTTACCTCTGCTATCTCATCATCTGGGGTTCTCGCTGAATCGCAAGAAACCTGCAAGAATGATCTCCACTATCATCTATTTCGCTCCGTCATGTTGGATTTTGGGGAACGTCTCAGTAACGAAATTGGTGCGGGAACAGCCAATAGTGGCGACTCTCCTTTGAACAATCCTCTCGATGATATTGTCAAACAGTGCAAAAACGCGGGGCTTTCTTTGGACGATTTAAAAACCTGCTCGTTATGTGATTATATCGAGGAGTTGGAGGAATGCGTCCTTCGCAAGGTTGGAGGAGGGATTTCCAAGAAGTATTCACTATTGAAAAATCGTCTCCCAAAGAGGCTCAATCATCGCGATGCGTGCAGAAGCATATTTGTTGCACTGAGGAATGTTTTAATACATACTGCAACGGAGGAAGAAAAACTGAAGAAACTGTTGCCGCTGCTTCCGTTTATGTTTTTCAAAACTCTGTCACTCATTCGCATTGGTTGTGAGGATGCCAAGGCACTAGAACGTGCTCAACTGGCTCGTGAAGAGGAAGAACGTGCTCAACTGGCTCGTGAAAAGGAACGTGCTAGACAGGAAGACGATGAAAACGGAAGCGTTGAAGTCGAAGAGGAGGGACGCAAGAAGAAACGCGCTGCGAAGCCCGCTAAAAGGCAAAAGCGCCCTGAAAAGCAAGGGGAAGGGGGCTCTGTCGAGAAGACGGCTGCTACGAATGCTGGAACGACTCCTACGCGTGTCGAAGCGGACGCTTTCACTCAAGAGACGACTCCTACGCGTGTCGATATCGAAGGAGAACGAAAAGATGCTCCTACGCGTGTCGAAGGGGACGGACAAGATGCTTTTGCTCAGGAGACGACTTCGACGCGTGTCGAAGAGCAACGGGAACGGGACGGCTGATAAGGGTACCCAGATGGAGCCCTCTGCGATGGAACGTTCTTCTCATTTGTGTCTTTGCGTGAATGCAAAACCGGAAGCATTGACTGTTGGCATCTAAGCCTATTCTGTGCTTCATTGGTCGACGAACTCCGTCGGTCCTTGCCCGCCCTTATGTATAATGTCTTTATGTATGATGATGCCCCTACGTGTACCCCTACGTGTGTGTTGGATGTGACAATGATTTTGTCTTCATTTATTCTTCGGTTTTTTGTAGTTATACTTCTGTGTTTGTTGTTGTATCTGAACGATATCGTGGAGGAACGGGATTCCTCAACAGAGCCGTATATTCTCCTTCAATATCTATGATGCAAATAATGGGCGCATCCTTTGCACAACGTGGTGTACCAAACTACCAATGGATCTGGGCGTTCATTTCGATCAGCTTCTGCACCAACTACTTACCGATGACAATCAAGTGCGAGAAGCTGCGGAGGTGAGCGAACGAATGGTCGAGTGGGGCTCCACTTCGGGAACCCTGTCGATTTAGAGCACCTAGAACGGTCTACCGACTTCCCTTCGACTCGGCGGGCTCGTAAAGTCTCTTTGCAGCGACGGAGATAACAAGGTGAAAAAGAAATATCACCTCGCGTGCAGATCCGACGGTTCTCCTTCGAAAAATCGCTCTCGGTCCTGCTTGTTGTAGCTGGCCCATTTCTTCGTCCTTTGTGGCCATTTAGGGACCCCCATTTAGGCGCGCTAGTCGTCTACTTAGATCTATATCCGGGGACAATGCCGAAATGATTCGACTTTTCTTATCGCTGTGTTGCACGGTTTCGCTTTCTTTTGGACTCTGCCCACTTCTGCCCGACGTCGTTTCACTTGACGTCGACGCTTTCGCTGATCTAGCGCGCGATCTCGACGCAGAAGTCGAGAAAATCGTCGATCCGGCGAAACCGAGCGTTTCCATTGGCCTCGTTTATAACCAGTCGCTAATCTTCTCAAAAGGATACGGAAAAATCAACGTCACAGGTAAAAAAGAAAACGAAACTACAAAAGAGAAAGAGGCGTGGCCTAATAAAAATTCCTCAGATCCAGGATAGGATCGCCAACCGGTCAAACGGGCTTTCGCATCGGCAGTCTAACGAAAATCTTCACAGTGATTTGGTTGCTACAGCTACGCGACGCAAACAAACTCGATATCGACGACCCCGTCACGAAATACCTCCCAAATTTCAAAATCAATAACCCGTTTCGAAGTCGACGCAACGTCACGCTACGCCAACTGGCGTGCCACATGGGAGGCCTCGCGCGCGAGGTTCCCTGTCCGGGCACGTATGACGCCGGATGCAAGCTCTCGTTCGCCGAAATCTACGACAACATCGCGAACTCGTCTCTCGTCTATCCTCCCGGACGAATGCCATCCTATTCGAACATGGGATTCGCTTTGCTGGGACGTGCGCTCGAGGCGTATGTGAAAACGTCGTGGGAGGACTGGATTTATGACGATATAGCAAAGCCAATGAATATGAGCAATACAGGGGCGCGTTCACTTCGTCCGCGGTGAAGAACCTCGCTGTTGGGTACATAGATAATAAAGAGGCGGGGCTAGTTGATATAGGATGGGAAGCGCCCGCCGGGCAAATGTATTCGTCTGTGGACGACTTGTCTAAGTTACTGATGATGATCTTTCGAGACCGTTTGGAATATGGGGGCGTGGCCGGGCAGATATTAGACGGGGAAACGTTGAGGGAGTGGATGGAACCGACGTATATGAACGTCGACGGGACGGGCTTC